>NW_007731280.1:162501-164192 GCF_000696425.1 Galeopterus variegatus | reverse complement strand
AACAAGCAATTTATTCCTAGTATGTAATTCCCTCCCTCCAGTTTCTCATTGGCTGAGTTCTATGGGATGCACAATCTTCCTGAATGATGCCTAAGATTTATTACTCCCTTGTATGGAATTTCTTTGTCTGATGGCTCAGGATAAGCCCACAAAAGAAAAATAAAAAGGCCTGGTACATCCGTTTGAAGGGAGAAACACCAGGAAATGAATAAAACAAAAGGGGTTAGTAAATAATTACCATCTCAAGCTCTGTCTGTTCAGTGACTCTCCAGGAATGGGGTGAACCAGTCAGACAACTTTCAGGCTGGGCCAGTTAAACACCTTTGGTTTGAGCCTGTTAAATACCTCTCCAAGCCAGTTAAACACCCTCGGTTAAGTCATTTCTGAAAATGAATCACTTATATTATTTTCTNACGATTTCTAAATCCTTGACACAGATAACAAAAGCAATCTAGGAGTAGTACAGAAAATGTGGAAGAGAATGCTCAGGGCTACATAAAGGCAGATTCCAAGAGAACGGCAATATTAAGCTTTCAGATACGTAAATTGTCCCACTCATCTGCAAAAATATCCACTATTCTCTTTTCTGCATTAAGCAGCTGGAAGTAATGATTCTTGGAAAATAAAATAATAAATCAAAGTGTAGCTTTATTTTTAGGGCATTTGTTATTCACTGACCTCTGATCACTCAAAAGGTGCAGGTTTTAGTTCATATATACTTCAAATTTTATTTATAATTATAAAAAGTTCTCATATTTTGCAGTCATTTGTAAGCCCTCAAATAATTTCATATAATTTACATGAAATTATCAAGCTGGAAATATATAAAATTATCTTTTTCTATTGAGCTAGAAGAGGTAATTTATTTCATTGAGTTAGAATACAGAATGATTATCTTATATGAGTTAATTCAATATCAAACATTTAAATACATTATTTTATTCCCTTAACTTAACCTCAGTAAAATTACATAATTTAAAATATAATTCCATCTATCCTAATATAAATATGAAAATACACTTACTGAGTATCTTCTATTCTCAGGTACAGTATTATACATATGCTTTCTTATTTAATTATTCCACTAACTCTTTATGGTCAGTATCATTACAACATTAGAATACTGAGGCTTAGAAAAGTTAGATAAGTTGCTGTGAGAATTAACCTCACCCGTCCAGTGTCAAAGGACAGACATGAAGACACAAGGTACAACAAAGTGAGACTTTAGTAACGGTCTTGCAAGATTGGGTGTCTGAACAGGCACCCTGAAACAGGTTGCAACAAGCAATTTATTCCTAGTATGTAATTCCCTCCCTCCAGTTTCTCATTGGCTGAGTTCTGTGGGATGCACAATCTTCCTGAATGATGCCTAAGATGTATTACTCCCTTGTATGGAATTTCTTTGTCTGATGGCTCAGGATAAGCCCACAAAAGAAAAATAAAAAGGCCTGCTACATCCGTTTGAAGGGAGAAACACCAGGAAATGAATAAAACAAAAGGGGTTAGTAAATAATTACCATCTCAAGCTCTGTCTGTTCAGTGACTCTCCGGGAATGGGGTGAACCAGTCAGACAAATTTCAGGCTGGGCCAGTTAAACACCTTTGGTTTGAGCCTGTTAAATACCTCTCTAAGCCAGTTAAACACCCTCGGTTAAGTCATTTCTGAAAATGAATCACTTATATTATTTTCT
>NW_007731280.1:156803-160831 GCF_000696425.1 Galeopterus variegatus | reverse complement strand
CCTGAGGAACAGCAGAAAGAGATGATAACCTTTACATTTTCTCTGAATCTTCTATGGGGTTGAAAATGCAATTTAACTGCAAATCCAAGTATAAGAAACTATTTTAATTGCCTTGGCATTTCTGAGTCAGTGATTTTCATATATAACATAATAATATTCCCCTCTCATTAAATATCCAAAAACAAAAACAGAAGCTCCAAACATTTAAAACTTGATAAAATTTTTATTTTTCTCTAACATCTCAACAGCCATCTGAGCTATGGAAATCATATGTCTCTAATAGGATATTTATAACTGCAAACCTGTCTTTCGGATATTCTAGTGAGTTCATATAATATTGCTAATAAAGTCTAATTACCAATGATCAGTACGAGTGTTATCCCTCAGAAAGAATAACTGTGATTATCACAAATAAATGAATATGCAACTACTTTGTAAAAGTAAAGTTATACAGTGGATAAAATGATAATATTTAGAACTCTATCTTAAAATCCCTTTCAGTTATTAAGTAAAAAATCCAAAATTTTGTGTATTTTGTTGGATTGCTGTTTGCTTTCAATTCTAATTGTGTATCTCTGCCTTTGAGGTCTATAATTAGAGCATATGCTTTAATCATTGCAGTCTTTAGATCAGTCTTGTAGTGATGGGGAGGGGGTCATTGGGAGGGGAGCAAGGGCACATACTGGAGTGGATTAATATTCTACATGGTATTCTACATGGTTAGAGGTATTCTAGGAGGAGTAAAAAGCTCTTTAGCTTCAGGATTATTCAAATCTAGCTTCAAGTCTCTGTTCCCTCAATTACTAACTCTGCACTCTAAGCAAGGTAATTAACAAATTGACATCTGATACAGTATGCAAAGGAGAAGAACTGATATCTACTATGTAGCCAGCTGTATGTCCTCTAAAACAATTATCTGACACAAGCTACAGCTGAAATATTTGTTGAATGCATCTGAGAACAAGAAAATCCACACCTGCCCTGGAAAGTTATAGTGAGGATTTTCAGAAAGTGATATAACATAATCGATGACAATTAAAAGCAATCACTAGATCTTAATTTCTTTCTTTATGTAGTTCTTACTTTTGTCACAAATACTCTGGAGATGTTAGATTGCTTGCCTTTATTCTTTTCTCTAGAGTTTACTCATCTGTATAAATTATCAATATTTGTGGCCCTTTGGTCATTTCTTTTGATTCCAGTTACTAGATCTAGAGGAGTGATTCATGTGGTTGTCTAAAAATGTGTTGCTGGAATTGGGTAGAGGAACCTTACTCAGGTGCATGACATTTAGATTTTGATACTTTTTCCTTGGGAAATTTCAGAATGGCCAAGAAGTTAAAGTTTAAACATTTTTGGCTATGCAAAATTCTAGCAATGTATTCTTTCAATGTCTAACACTTAACAATTTTCTTTTTCTTATCAATTGGTTCATACTTATGATTGTATGGATTAGAAACAGCTCTTAAATCAGCGGCAGAAATAACAGTAAGTTATTGTCAAAAACAAATGAAAATTCAATTTTTATTTGTTAGGTCAGGCCACTGAACAGTGATCAATTTTTACTGTATATTTCCTAGCTGCACTGCTTTGTTTTGCATTCTTTCCTGGAAAACTCTTATTTTACATCTGAAAGATGTCCGTCTAGTATTTCCCAAGACTGCGTGCTCCCATGTTTAAATCCAGAAAAAAAGAAAAATGAAAGTTCCATAAATCTAATTGGATTTATAGCCAGGAAATGGAGTATTTTAATTGGATTATGCCAGTCAGCCACATTTCTAAATATAGGGGTGAGGGTCAATCTCAATTAAGCTACATGACTGGAAGATATGAGCAACCATTATCAAGAGATAGAAAGGCAATAAATATTAATCTCAGTCCAACTCTTTGCCCACTCAATTAAAAACAATCCTTTCTTCTCATAAATGAATTTTAAAAATATACCCAAAGCTATAAATAAGTATTTGTAACTTCTCCTAAAAGAAAGGCAAAATCTGATCTGCTATTACAGTTGATTTCATACCCTGGAGCTCTGGATGATATGGAAGCTTCTTTGTGAAATCTGTCTGTAGCTCACCAGTAGCTGACAACCTATTGTTAAACTTATTTATTAATAATATACTGGGCCAAGAAGTCCAGTATATTCATATGGAAAAAGCATAGGGTAAGTATGATAAAACAACCATTTGGCAACACATTACAGCTTCTAGTTTATAACACACATAATGATCTGTTGGAATGGAAAAACAATCTATTTCTAAGCTATCATTTAAGTTTGTTACTTTAATTTTCCAATCTGGGACTTTTGTTTGTGCTTTCTGGAAGATTCTGCGATGATTATTGCACTTCATTCTTACTTATTACTCTTTCCTGATAAACTTCTTTGGATAGTTACCCCTAGTTCCTCACCACTATTATCACCATTCCATACACGACTTCTGGTTTGTTTAAGTTTTAGGGTTTGGGGAATTTCTTTCATTGGTTGAGCAATCAGACACTCTATCAGTCAGGATTGGGCTGTGCCTGACAATATAACCCGTAGAAAAACCAAATAGATTTCTAAGCAGTCTATTTCTGATAGTACTCCAGAAGTATTTTTTCAGCTATAATTTTTAATCTACTACAAGGCATGTTGGGTTTCTTTTTTAAATGTTAAATCTTTGTCCTTTGCCCATTTTTTCAGTCTTCATTTTCTGGTAATTTGCCTTCATTTTAGTCTTTGCCTGGAGGAAATTTGAAACAAGTGTCAATAATTTTCACCATCTTTTTGTGGCATTCAGTTTGCACTGTCAAAATTGATCCTGTTTATCATAAATAGTGGCATTTGTAAGGCATAGAAAGGTTATTACATGTTTGTGAGAGTTGCATTGGGCCAGACTTCTCCTAGAGTTCCAGGATATCCCTTTCTAATTTCCGACCTCTCAGGCTTTTCAAAATTTGCCAGGTTCCAGATTATATCATTCAGTTGCCCTAGTTTATTGTTCCCAGATAGAAACATTTCCACTGAAAAAGCCATATTTAAAAGAAAAAAAAAAATCTGACCCCTGTGGTCAGTTTTGTAGTATAATTTGTCTTATCCCAAGAAGTTGCTAAAAGATGCAAGAAATATGCAGCAAACCCCTAAAGGATACATTAGTTTGTAGCTTGTAAGGGTGGAAAAGCATTGCTGATTCCTCTGCTCAATAATAGCATCACTGTTTTTACCAGAGAGGAACAAGAACAAGACAGTGCAGCAGGATATCATTTCAACTTCAGTAAGCTTACTTTAAATACTCCCTCAATGTAATGAAGTAGGTATAATAACTACTGTAAAATCACTAACTAAATAAATAACCTCATATGATGGACTCTGTGGGTTATAATCTCTTGGCCTAACCCAAAACAAAAAGATTCAGAAGTTAATTCCCCCAAGTACAAGATTAAAGAAGATTAAAGTTAACATAGGCTGGAAAGGAAAAAAAGAGTAAGAAGATCTATGTAGCCAATGGAATAGTAGACTAAGAAATCATAAACTTATGCCAGAACAGAAACAGCCTGGCAAGAGATATTTAATAGATGTGGAAACTGAATAAGTGCTGAGCTGACTCACTTGTTACTCACTGGTGAGGATCTCTGTATTTGAGACTGCAAACATTCATTAAATCTGGCTCTTCTTCTTTTTAGATACACAACTGGACTACATTTCCAAGGCTCTCTTAATGTTAGGTGTGATCGGGTCCATCAGATCTAGCCAATGAATTGTGAGAAGACCTTGCCTAACTCTCTCTTCCCTCTCTCCAAATAAACAACCTCCCATAATAAGTCCACCATGTCCCTTCATCTTTCTACTAACTGGGTAGAGAAAACTATGGTAATCTGAAAAGTCGTATGTTGAAGATGACAAAATCACCTTTATGTTGGGTCTTTAAATATGTAAAGTGGACCATCTTATTCACCTGAACACTGCCCAAAACACTTATGTAAATTATGTAAACAAAAAATAATTTCTGTTCTATAGACCCATTTATAAGTTTGAATCTGGTTGTCAT
>NW_007731280.1:153505-156338 GCF_000696425.1 Galeopterus variegatus | reverse complement strand
TGTAAACAAAAAATAATTTCTGTTCTATAGACCCATTTATAAGTTTGAATCTGGTTGTCATGTTGACTAACCTACATAATTAATACAGAAATCAGCATGTAGCTCAGCTGTCATATGGTGAGAAATTATAAAACTGGTGTTAGAGACTGGAAAGGATTCTCATGTCATGCATTGATTAAAAACAGTTAAAATACATGGTTAACACTGCAACCTCAGTAAATCAGAAGGCAAAGAGCCTACCATTATTATAGTTCTAGAGAATGAGATCCCATAAAGTGGGCTCCAGATAGAATTTTAGTATTGCTGCATTTAGCAAGGTTTTAATAGAAATTATCTCAGGGGAGGTGAGACAAGATAGCAGGCTAGAAGTGCCCAGGGCCCATTCCTCCCACAGAAACAGCTAAATATTGACAGCAGCATTGGTGGGAGAGTGTGGGAGTACAGCAGGAGACTGGTGAGATCACTGTGGAGCACAAAAACCCAAGATGATAGCAAAGAGAAGAGGGAGGGACACAACGCCAGCCAAGAAGCCTCCAGTACTGGAATCAGCACAGGAAGAATATTCCTTTGCAGCAAAAAGGCAGGCAGAGGACCCACACCAACCCCAGCATCACTACAAAGGCTCACAGATACTTTGGTAGGACAAGCTCAGAGCCAAGTGTAGGGAGCACCCTAAAAAGCACACACTGAGTTGCTCTAGAGTGCTAGCACAAATGGTGCACTACCCACACTCCACCCTCAGAACCCAAGCTGATGCACGATGGTGCTCTCCTGAAACCAGAGCTGTTATGAGACCGTGCCCTGCCCTTGGGCCTGTAGCCACAGCACTTTCCCAGCATTAAGGCTTTGCCTTCCACCCAGAGCACTCCCAGGAGAGGTTAAAATGCTCTGTTCCCAGTTGCATGAAGCCTGGGCTCACAGCAAGTATGACTCTGTTTTGCAGTCTGGGAAGCCAACACTAGTTCTGCTGCACAAATGCACCCCCAAATTCCAAGCCAGATATCAGACAGGCAGACCCTCCTCAGGTGGACCACAACACATTCCTCCCCCTACCTCAAGCCATGCCAGAAAAATAGCTCATGCATCTCTACTCTAACAAATGTGCTCTTGGGCTGATTGAAATAAAGTGAATCCATCCTTCCTTGAAGAGTGGCCAGGAAGTTCTGTCCTGAACAGTCCTTCCTAGCAGTCTTGCCAACAGTCCCAGAAGGGGCTGCAAGTGTCCACTACACTGTGGGGCTGCCTAATGTTCCTACCCACTGCCCAAATGCAGCTGGACAGGCCTCTTCACTGTGGGACTGTCTAGCAGCCCCATCCATTGCATGAGAAGTGGCTGGTGGGCCCCTTCATTGCAGCCCTGCCTGGTGACCTCACCCATTTACTGAGAAACAATTCAGCAGCTGCAGCCCTGGCAGTATAGCCCCTGAACTGCAAAGGAAAGCATAAATTCACAGCCATCACTGACATTTCCACACAGCCCCAAATCACTGCTGCCTCCGCCACCTTTCTCCCAACACAGCAGTCAATATAAAACACACCTACAGGATATGGCCTCTCTTTTCAATAACTAAGCCAGAGTAATAGAAGAAGCAACAGATCCAAGAGATGACCAGACATTTACATAGGGATACTAGAAATACAAAAAACAAACAAACAAAAAAATTACATCGACAAAGGAATACAATAATTTTCAAGTACCAGGCCCAAACAGCAAAAAACCTTTGCAATGATTGAAAAGGAATTCTGAGCAACAGTCTTAAGGAAACACAATGAGATACAAGAAGATNAGAGATGACCAGACATTTACATAGGGATACTAGAAATACAAAAAACAAACAAACAAAAAAAATTACATCGACAAAGGAATACAATAATTTTCAAGTACCAGGCCCAAACAGCAAAAAACCTTTGAAATGATTGAAAAGGAATTCTGAGCAACAGTCTTAAGGAAACACAATGAGATACAAGAAGATTCCGATAGACAACACAACAAAATGAGAAAGTGAATACAGAACATGAAGGAAGAAATTTACAAAATAACAGATACCTTAAAAAAGAATGAAAAGAATGTAGCAGAACACCTAGAACTGAAGCATTCATGCAATGAAATAAAAAATACAAGTGAGAACTTAAGCAGCATGCTATGGGAACCATATAAAAAGCAATAAAGTACCAGGAGTAAGACAATATCCGTCAATAGCAACTCTAAATGTAAATGACTTGAATTCCTCACTCAAGATGTAGAGTGGCTGAATGGATTAAAAATTAGGCCCAATTATATGCTGCCTGCAAGAAATTCACCTCATCTGTAAAGACTCACACATACTAACAGTAAAGGAATGGAAAAAGATATACCACACAAATGAAAACCAAAAATGAGCAGGCATAGCTATTCTTATGTAAGATAAAATAGACTTTAGTCTAAAAAGTACAAAAAGAAACAAAGAAAGTCATTATGTAATGATAAAAGGAATTACCCAGCAAGAAGACACAATAATTACAAAGATATATGCACTCAACATCAGAGCACCCAGATATAGAAAGCAAAAACTGTTAGACCTAAGAGAGAGATACACTCCAATGCAGTAATAGCTGGGGACCTCAACACCCTTCTCTCAACATTGGACAGAACATATAAGCAAAAAATCTACAAAGAAACATAGTCCCCAAAAGTCAATATAAAATATACCAATTGGATTTGGCAGACATTTACAGAACATTTCATCCAACAATCAATAGAATATAAATTCTTCTCCTCAGCATATGGAGCATTCTCCAGGGTAGACCTCATGTTAGTTCACAAATCAAGTCTCAATACATTTAAAAAAAAAAA
>NW_007731280.1:149257-152631 GCF_000696425.1 Galeopterus variegatus | reverse complement strand
TCTCCAGGGTAGACCTCATGTTAGTTCACAAATCAAGTCTCAATACATTTAAAAAAAAAAAGAAACAAATAATCCCACATACCATTTCAGATAACAAAAGATTGAAACTAGAAATCAATAACAAGCAAAACTTTGGTAACTATACAAATACATGGAACATAAATAACATGCTCTTGAATGACCTATAGGTCCAAGAAGAGATTAATAAGAAAACCAAAAAATTCTTGAAACTAATAAAAATAAAAACACATAATACCAAAACTTGTGAGGTATAGCAAAAGCAGTATTAGGAGAGAAGTTTATTGTAATAAGTGCTTACATCAAAGAATAGACCGACTTTAAATAAAAAAACCTAATGTCACACCTCAAAGAACTAGAAAATCAAGAATAATCTAGCCCCAAAATTAGTAGATGGAAAGAAATAATTAAGATCAGAGTATAACTAAAAGATACAGAGATCAAAAAATTGATATGAAAGATCAATGAAAAAAAAGTTGTTTTTTGAGAAGATAAGAAAATAGAAAAACCATTAGCTAGTCTAACTAAAAAAAAGAAGAGAGGAATGAAATAATAAAAATTGGAAATGAAACAGGAAACATTACAACTGATACCATAGATACAAAGAATCATTAGAGACTATTATAAACAAATACACACTGACAAACTTAAAAACCTGGGGGAAATAGATATATCTATTTCTGGATGCATACAAACTAACAAGACTGAACCAAGCAGAAATCTAAAACGTGAAAACCTGAACAGACCAATAGTGAGCAAAAAGATTGAAGTAGAAATAAGCAGTCTCCCAACAAAGAAAAGCCCAGGACTGCATAGCTTCACTGCTGAATTTTATCAAACTTTCAGAGAAGAATTAATACCAATTCTTTTCAAACTATTCCCCCAAAATTGAAACATAGGCCATTCTACTAAGCTCATTCTATGAGGCCAACATCACCCTGATAACAAAACGAGAAAATGATACAACAAAAATTGAAAACAACAGGCCAATATCCTTGATGAATATAGATGCAAATATCTTTGACAAAATATTAGCAAACAGAATACAACACCATATCAGAAAGATCATACATCATAATCAAGTAAGAAAATGATACAACAAAAATTGAAAACAACAGGCCAATATCCTTGATGAATATAGATGCAAGTATCTTTGACAAAATATTAGCAAACAGAATACAACACCATATCAGAAAGATCATACATCATAATCAAGTGGGATTCATTTCAGTGATGCAGGGATGTTTCAACATATGCAAATCAATAAATGTGGTACATCATATCAACAAAAGGATAAAAACCATATGATAATTTCAGTAGATGCAGAAAAAGCATTTGACAAAATTCAATATCCCTTCATGATAAACACTGAATAAATTATATATAGAAAGAAGGTATCTCAACACAATAAAAGTCACATATGACCAACCCACCAGCAATATCATCCTGAATAATTAAAAGCTGCCAGATTTTCTTTAAGAACAGGAACAAGACAAGGATGCTCACTCTCACCACTCCTGTTTAACACAGTATTGGAAGTACTAGCCAGAGCAATCAGACAAGAGTAATAAATAAAGAGTATTTAAATTGAAAAAGAAAAAGCCAAATTGTCCCTGTTTGCAGATAACATGATCCAATATGTAAAAAAACCAAAGACGCTACAAACAAATTCATAGAGATTATAAATGAATTCATTAAATTTCCAGGATGCAAAATCAATATACAAACAGCAGTAAATCAAGAATGTAAACCCATTTACAACAGCTACCAAAAAAATAAAATACCTAGGAATAAATTTAATCAAGGAGGTGAAAGATCTCTACCATGGGAACTACAAAGCACTGCTGAAAGAAAATGACATAAAAACATGGAAAGACATTCCATGTTCATGCACTGAAAGAACTAACATTATGAAAATGTCTATACTACCCAAAGTGATCTAAAGATTCAGTTCAATCCCCATTGAAAATACCAATGACTTTCTTCACAGAAATAGAAAAAACAATCTTAACATTCTTACAGAATAACAAATATCCTGAATAGCCAAAGCAATCTTGAGCAGAAAAAAATAAAGCCAAAGGCATTACACTACCCAGCTTCAAAGCTATGATAATGAAAACACCATGGTACTGCTATAGAAACATGCACACTGACCAATGGAATAGAATAGAGAACTCAGAAATCAATCCACATACTTATAAGCAACTGATCTTTCACAAGGCACCAAAAACATACACTGGGGAAAAACAGCTTCTTCAATAAATGGTGCTGGAACAACTGGATAGTCATATATAGAAGAATGACACTAGAACTGTACCTCTTGCCATATACCAAAATCAACTTAAAATGGATAATTTACTTAAATATAAGACCTGAACCTATAAAATTCCTAAAAGAAAAACTAAGGGAAATAATCAAGGATGTAGTAGTGGGCAAAGACTTTATAAATAAGACCTCAAAAGCACATGCAACAAAATAATAAATAAATAAATAAACAGGACTAAATCAAACTAAAAAGCTTCTGCACAGCAAAGGAAGAATTGAGAGTGAAAAGACAAACTATAGAATGGGGAGAAAATATTTGCAAACTATACATCTGTCAAGGGATTAACATCTAGAATATACAAGGAATTCAAACAACAGTAAAATAACAAATAAACAAATTTTAAAAAATCAGCAAAGGAGCTGAGTAGACATTTCTCAAAGTAAGATATACAAATGGCCAACTTGTAGATGAAAAAAATTCTCATTATCACTAATCATTAAGAAAATGCAAATCAAAACTACACTGAGATATCATTTTACCCCAGTTAGACTGGCTATTATCAAAAAGACAGAGAATATCAAATGCTGGCAAGTATCCAGAGAAAGGAGAACACATACACTGTTGGTGGGACTGTAAATTGGTACATCCATTATGCAAAACAGTATGGAAATTTTTCAAACAACTGGAGATGGAACTATCATACAATCCAACAATCCAATTACTGGGTATATATCCAAAGGAATGGAAATCATCATGTCCATGAGATACCTCCACTCCTGTGTTCATTTCAGCTCTATTTACAATGCATAAGATCAGACTTTATCTGTATGTTCATTGAGGGATGACTGGTAAGGAAAATATGGTACATATATACAATAGAATATTACTCTGCCATACAAAATAATGAAATTCTGTCATTTGCAATAACATTGGTGAGTTTGGGGGAAATTAAAGCCAGGCACAGGAAGAGAAATACCACATGTCCTCAGTGGTAAGTGGAAGCTAAAAAATAAATTAATGAATGAAAGAAGTAACAAATGGAAGGAAGGAATGGAGGGAGGGAAGCAGGGGGAGGGTGGGAGGAGGGAGG
>NW_007731280.1:138263-148994 GCF_000696425.1 Galeopterus variegatus | reverse complement strand
AGAAAGAAAGAAAGAAAGAAAGAAAGAAAGAAAGAAAGAGAAAGTAAAAAAGAAAGAAAAAGAAAGAAACCATAAGAATGCATTGAACTTTCAGAGAGAACAAACCCAATGATACTAGAGATGGAGGGCAGGGAGGGAAGGGATTTGGGGAGTGATAGGTTGGGTAAAGGGCATAAAGAAAAAAATCACAACTTGTAATAATGAATATGATAATAATAAAAATTAAAATTAAAATTAAAAAAAATAACCCTAGCCTTTTAAGAGTCCTGACAGGGTCAACCTTTTCCCTCTTGAATCCAAGAGCAACCATGTGAAGAGTTTTATCTGCCTTTTTGGAGACACCATATGGATAGAGAGAAATTCCTGGCAAGCCTCTAACTACTTCAGTGATTTCATTTGAGATGTCAGACATTGATCATAGCCATTATAAATTTCTGTCCATGCTTGAACTTTTCCAGCTATTCCATATAAGCCACTGGACCTATAAATTCCTAAAAGCGTGGCCCCAGTTGAGACTCTAGATGGTGGCAGTCCCATGGGTAAGCTCAGATGAGACCAGCAAAGTAATCTTTTATGAGAATTCATAAATGGTAAATTGCTAACATGTTTTTTTGTTTGTTTTTTAAGCCACTAAGCTTTGGGATTCTGTTTTATTTGTTTGTTTTGATTTTTTTCAAAGAGTGATTAAAAAACTTCTTTAAGAGGATTTCATAGATGTTTCTTTTCAGTTTTTGTTATTATTTATTATAGGCATATTATTATTACAAATAGTGATTCTTCTTTATGCCCTTTACCCAAACTATCCCTCCCCATTACCCCCCTCACCCTGCAACCTCTCCCCCATCTCTAGTATCCTTAGGTTTATTCTATCCTTCTGAAAGTTAAACATATTTTCTTGGTCTTTTCCTTCCTTCCTTCTTCCCTTCCTTCCTTCCTCACTTCCATCTGTCTTTCTTAGCACCCATTTATAAGTTAGAACATGTGTATTTCACTTTCCTTGTCTGGCATATTTCACTTAATGTAATTTTCTCTAGACTCATCAGTGTTGCTGCAAATGGCAGAATCTCATTTTTTTTTATGGCTGAGTTGTATTCCATTGTGTAAATACAATTTACACAATTTCCTTTTCAAGTCCTCCATCGATGAACATAGAGCAGTAGGCAACCAAAGCAAAGATGGCGGCCTTGGAAGATAATTGTTGAAGATGGTAAAGCCTCTATTTACTTGTATCACTGAATGAATTGGGTGATAATCATTAGTCCCAACCCACATCTTGTAGAACAACAAAACCCCAAGAGAGTAATGAGAGCAACAAATAAAATTGTATCCATTTGAGCCATTTCAAATTCAGTTCTATTTTATTTTCCTACAACTTAGTCTCCTTCAAATAATAAAGACTCCTATTATCAGTGTCTGGTCTGTGTTCCAAGACTCTGTTCAGCTATTGCCAATCATATTACAATAGGAAGTTTACTTTTTAGTGATTTAAGATATCTCAAAATCGGCTCCCTCTCCAAGAATGAAGGCATGGGGGTTTGAACAGCTTATGTGTTATTGCAGTTATAAAGTCTTGCTGATGACAAAGTGGAATAAATAGAAGCATTGTGAAATTGCCCACCTAAATGGTAAAATGATAGAAGATTTTTCTCCTATCACATCAGAATGGGACAGAGAAAAAAAGTCATTTTGATTTGACACAAAGATTGAAAAATAAATATACAAAGGTAAAGCCAAATGGAAATTCTAAGGCCTAATTTCCATGGGAATAAAGTACTTTGTCATCAGTCAGGCAATCTTCTGTACAAAAGTGATCATTAAGCTGTGCATGATTATGAAATATTCCAGGTAAAAACCAGGAAATGGTCAAACATACAAAGATTGGCTTATCCATGTTAAGGCTAATATGTTATTGTATAGAATGCATGTATATGGAAAAAATTAAAATCCCCAAGAGTATAAATATCAACATGGTATTAGATCCCAGGCACAGTTTTGCCTTTGGAGAAAGGCCCTTTTTCTTGCTGAATGCTGGGGAGATTAGATAGTAGCAAACAAGGTGAAAGAAAGATCAAGCTACAAAGTAGGAAATCAATGTAATCTCTTTGTACTATGAAGTAAACAAGCACGGAAGGTGACGAGAATATACTCAAGAATTTATCACTGTCAAATTCCTAGTATAAAATCTTCATGAGAGCTGGAATAATATACGTCTTCTATTTCCCCTTGGCACTAAAATAGGGAAAATCCAGAAAAAACTGGAGCAAGTTGGTCACCATATAGATGAATGAACAAATAAATGATTAAAGGAAATATTAGGGGCATAATGAGATGCACTTATATTCCTAAGATTAACATATTAGATTCAGCCCTGTGTCATAGAATTTTCTGTGAGACAAGGAAAATTATATAATTTGAGCTGTCCAGTGTAGTAAACACTATGCTACTATGGTAGAGACATGTGGCTACTGAACACTAGAAATGTGGCTAATGCTACTGATGAATTGATTTAAAAATTTAATTTAATTTAAGTGTAAATTTAAATAGTCATGTATGGGTATTTGAGTTGTGCTGCTAATATGAGAGGTCTTCAAAAAGTTCTTGGAAAACTGTGTAGTATCTTTTAATTTCATTTTTTTCTACAAACTTTTTAAGATAACTTTATACTTCTGGGATCATGGAACTATTTAAATCAGACACCATCCTATAAAGATCCAAATAACTTTCCTTTGAAGCCAAGTCTTCTCTTTAGGTTAATATTTGTTCATTCATTTACTAAAACTATATCAAATCTGTCTTTTCTTGCCTTATAGAGTACTAGCTAGCAGTTCTGAGAGACCCAAAGCATCTTTTGAAGCCCCATGGAAGAGGAAATAATTGGATAGTATTTTGCTTCATGTTCGCTGACTACAGTCAGGGTGAGATATAATTTTGGCCTACGTATTTACCATCAAGGCTCTTCACAATTTGGCTCCAGCTGTTCCTCCCAGCCTGATTTTCAATTATTTCAACACATACTCTTTATATTACGGGCAAATTTCATTATTCCACCGGGAAGTCATGCTCTCAGCTATACCCAACCTCTTCCTCTTCTCCCTCCTCCTGCTGCTTTCCTCTCCCTCTTTCTCTTTTTTTAATTTCATAAAACCCTCATTTAACATATAAAAGCAGTTCAAACGCACCTCCTCTTTTCAACTTCTAGCACCTTCCAAATTCAGGCAGGATTCAGAAATAAACAATTATTCCCCCTACTTTCATAACTTTTTCATAAAACTATTATTTATCATCATTTATCACAAATTCCTAATACTAATTCATGAGTGACTCTTTCCTCTGCCTTATGAAATCCTGGAGACCTTGTTGACTTTGAGACCTACTGTTGAATTTCCATTCGAACACATTTTTCTGACAATAACATCTTTATTTTCCATCCTGTTAGAAACACCAAAGCTCCATCTTACAACCATTGCTGTTTGGGACCTTGGGGTACAATGAAAAATACTCTGTGCAGGGAAATCTTAACATAGTTAATTGACCCCAGGAGTTTGCCAGCCTACTTATAGGTGAAGTTTTTCTCTATCTCCATCCTGACACAGTGTACAAAATGTAATTTATGAAGATCTTATAAATGATCTTTTGTCTGGATTAAAATATTCTTTCAACTACTTTTGCCTGTACTAAAATATTCCCTCAACTATTCAATTCCACAGTTACCATCTAGCCACTATATCTTTATCACTATATCACTGCAACAAATAATGACCAACTGGAGTCACACTAGGAAGTTTGCCTTTCCCAGGATCCCCAGAGTCACATTGCCATTCTATTATCTACCAAATCACAGGCTTATGCTATAAAATTCAGTAGGCCTATGAGACGTGTGCCTTCCAGGAAGTCAGTACAAAATGTGATTTCTTCCAAATCTTTCCATTCAGCACCCATACATCAGAAACTGTGAATCATCAAGTTCTTCTAGGGTAGCAAGGGAAAACATGAATATTTTTACCGTTCTGTGTTATTTATTACCAAATCCTAGGAGCTTTAGCTAAATCCAAACAAAAATTGCAAATGCCTTCAGATCTCCACTTTCTAATGCAGGCAATTCTACTATGAAGCAAAGGAATATACTGACTTTTATGTTTGGGAGTAATTGTAACATTTGGACAAAGAAAAGAAACAGTATCCAAGTCAATTTTTTTCTACCTTCACCTTATGTCTCTTCAAACATGCGTGATTGTAAGGCCTCTGTAACCCTTGCTATTACTAAAGAATTTAACACAATGTCTACATGATGGGTGATGGTGGGAGTTCACTAAGTCTTCCTCCTTCTTACAAATCTTTTCTGGTCAGTAAGAATAACAAGTTCTGCCCTGTAAATTGTTGCTTAGATCATGAAATTTGGAGACAACTCACTAATTCACTAGTTTTGTTTTTACAGAACAGATTTTATCATATAAAGCAGTTTTAGGTCAGGAGATAGTATGAGTTCTGTTTACTTCTATGATATTAAATAAGTACTCACCAAGGGGTTCAGCAGTTCAATTTTATGACAATAGCTTTTTAATCTCTGCTACTTTCTTAGTGTGTCCCATTACCATCGAGTCCAAGTCCAGTTACATCTTTAAGAGTGTTAATACCAAACGAAATTTCTAAATGTTGACCTAATAATGAAGAATATAGCTACCCATATTTATCATCCACTTGTATTCAGTAGGTGTATTATTGACCATATAACTCTTGCGTAAAGAATTGAGCTGTTCTGCAAAAAGAGAGAATTTTCTCTATGTATTGTCTTTCCAACTTGATGATTGTTAGCCATAGACAAGAAAATGGAAAATTAGTTGGTAAATCTTGTGGAGAATGATATTAAGTAAAGATTGATTATTTTAAATATTTTCTCAACTACTTCTCAAGTCCACAGGTCCCATCTAGCCACTACAACTTTGTAGAATCTGTAATGAGCAACTGGAGTCAAACACATAAAAATTTGTGTGTCCTGGAGTCAAATTGACATTCTGTTATGTCCCAATTCACTGGCTTTGCTCATTACCCTTATATCGTCTCATGTTTGGTACCAGGTAACTTCATACCTAAATTACACTTTTTTTTAATCTTTCTCTCTACAAGGTAGTTAACGTTGACAATGAGATTTATTTATGGATATGATTTAATTTTATGCTGTAATCTTTGACTTAATTCCCCAATAATTCCCAACCATACTATAGGGAAGGTTTGCAAAAAAGTAATTTAGATAAATGTGATTTGGGCAATGGATAGGATCCCATGCAGGAAAAGAGAGGACAGTAAAGATGGAACAGGAAAAGCCATTGTCTTTATGTATTCTATCTTGATCGTTTTTTACTATGAATCATTAACTCTTTTGCTGTATATTTTATGGATTAGATTATTTTCATGAGCATTGTTTAAACCAGTGGTTTTAATGTATATCTTTAGCTCACCTATGCTTGAGTCACTGACATGACCAAAACTTACTGAAACTTCAAACATGCAGCTTACAAATCTTCATTTTTATCAATACCACCCACCCTCTCAAGACCAAAGCATAAAAGAAATTAATAGCAACTGGCACAGACTTATATGTGGGAATTTACTTGGTAAGATTAGAATTTAAACTAAGAATTGTTGAGCAACTAGCATCAGTCAACACTCTCACAAACCATATTAGACAGGGGATCAAAAAAAAATCAAATTTATGTTTAATAGTTTATATTTTTATTTTTTCCTATGCTCTAAATTATAAATAAGAACCTAATGACCTTGAAACACAGAGGAAATGTGAACAACTCTACTTGGGGATTATTTTTGCATTCAAGTAGCTTGTAAATTCCTGGCATATATGGATATGCAGTTTTTAGCTATCATTGATACTGCAACATGCCATTTAACCATGCCATTTAAGTCCTACCAAATTTGGGCAAATCTTAAATATGAGGCTGATATTCTTAGAGTTACTCATTCCTTCAATTCTTTTAATTAATATTTTCAATGCCAACAATGAACTAGAAATATTTCGGATTCTGAGGACAAAGGAGTGAACAAAACAGACAAAAACTTTGCCTTTACAGAGCTTAGATTCTAGTTTGAGAAGGCAGACAATAATTAAATAAAAAAGTAGAGCATATTCTGTTTTAATATAATGAGTACTATAAGGAAAAATAATTCTAGATAAGAGAAATAGGTGATTTATATTTTACATTATAGCACAGAAAGTGAAATACGACTCTCTTGTTAGTGACAGACTTTTAGAAGTGTTGAAGAAAATGTTCAAAAAAGAGGCCTTAAGAAAGAAGAATAAATAACATGACCTGCCTACTCAGCCTGATGGATAAACATTTATCTATTTGGGGATCATGGCAGTACTAGAAAAGAAGGAAGGAAGTGTTTGTATCAACTTTTCTCTGTCATGTCTTCTTTTCTTGTCTCTCCCATCATTATATTTGTTGCCTTTGATATTTAAAAAAATAGGCACTGTCTCATTTAAGGCTTGACATTCCAAGAGATTCTTTGATTGTCGTCTCTTTACTCACCATACTCTGTCTCCTTTCCACCCAATGAAATAACCTGGTATATTATGTCATTTACTTACTATCCAACTTTGTCTGTAAAATATATGTCTCTATTATTACTGTATCCCCCGAAATGACATATGTGTTCTTCCTGGGGGAGAGTCAAGAAACATTGAGGTTGAGCATTCATTANGTTACTCATTCCTTCAATTCTTTTAATTAATATTTTCAATGCCAACAATGAACTAGAAATAATTCGGATTCTGAGGACAAAGGAGTGAACAAAACAGACAAAAACTTTGCCTTTACAGAGCTTAGATTCTAGTTTGAGAAGGCAGACAATAAGTAAATAAAAAAGTAGAGCATATTCTGTTTTAATATAATGAGTACTATAAGGAAAAATAATTCTAGATAAGAGAAATAGGTGATTTATATTTTACATTATAGCACAGAAAGTGAAATACAACTCTCTTGTTAGTGACAGACTTTTAGAAGTGTTGAAGAAAATGTTCGAAAAAGAGGCCTTAAGAAAGAAGAATAAATAACATGACCTGCCTACTCAGCCTGATGGATAAATATTTATCTATTTGGGGATCATGGCAGTACTAGAAAAGAAGGAAGGAAGTGTTTGTATCAACTTTTCTCTGTCGTGTCCTCTTTTCTTGTCTCTCCCATCATTATATTTGTTGCCTTTGATATTAAAAAAAATAGGCACTGTCTCATTTAAGGCTTGATATTCCAAGAGAGTCTTTGATTGTCATCTCTTTACTCACCATACTCTGTCTCCTTTCCACCCAATGAAATAACATGGTATATTATGTCATTTACTTACTATCCAACTTTGTCTGTAAAATATATGTCTCTATTATTAATGTATCCCCCCAAATGACATATGTGTTCTTCCTGGGGGAGAGTCAAGAAACATTGAGGTTGAGCATTCATTAAGTCTGACAAATTTTACATGTATTACTATATTTATCAAAACTCTTAAAATGGATTATGTAACCCCCCTAAGGTATTTAAGTGAAAACTAGCCACGCAAATACAAGGAAGTGATTTATAGAAATATGAGGGTACTTCATAAAGTTCATGGAAAAATAGATTAAAAAGGTGATACAATTTTTTTCATGAACTTTTTGGAGTATCCTCATATAGGTGAATTTTCATTTGATAGAAATAGATGTGGGAATGATATGCAAAACTAAAAAAAAAAAATTAGCTGTAAACACAGATGTTATTTCTCCTTTTTTCATACTTGCTGTTCCAGAATAGGTTATAATCTACATTTACGTCAATTACTAGACCTTAGAATGTCACTCTTTCAACCAATATGTCTTGCATTCTTCCAACAGATTAATCTCTAGGAAATTCAAATTTCCTCATGTAAATTTTATTTTTTCTGTATGAGGTATTACAAGTTGTCTTCTTCTTCTTATAAAAATTTTATGATCAAACCATACCAATGTATTTCCATTAATATCATATAAGGGATTTAGACTCCAATACATGGTATTGTCAGTAATATTCTGAACTGATGCTCTTGACTCCTTATGTGTAAAAATTGTTGGCATTAATAGTATGGCATGAAAGGCAGGGATTTAGAACCACTAAAGTACAGAGAAAGTAGGAAAAAAAATGCAAAAAAATATGTTGGTTTCTTGGTTTAATCTTTTAAGGATACATTTCTTCAATATTACTTAGGATAGATAACCATAGCTATTTCACTGGTTCATAAAAATTCTGGTTAGAAATATAATCTGTAGTGTATGTCATAGCCCACTGTATGTGTGTGTACGTGTGTGTGTGTGTGTGTGTGTGTGTGTGTGTGTTGTGCAAAGAACATTTTCAACAGGTCTCACGGAATTGTATAGTAAGTCAGGGGCAGAATGAGCCTCTTTCCCTCATAATAGTTCCCAACTTATCTTCTCTCTGCCCCTTCCACACTCTTTCCTTGGGAAAAAAGACTGACTTATTCCACTGGTAGATTAGTAGGACAACTAGGCATATACGGGTAAAATTCCTCCTTCCAATATCCTTGACATCTGGCTAATCCCAAGAAACTCATCTTTACCTCTGCTTCTCCATGCTATGAATTTTCCAGGGGCAGACCCTCAGGAAGTACAAGCTGTCACTATTTAGCACTGACTGTGATGAATGCTTAATTGTGAGGTACATTTTTGAGATTATCATTATTGCCAAACACCTCAACCAGATTCTTCAATTTCAGTTTTACCATTAAGAAAGGAAATATTCTAGTACATAACTTTTTGTCAGTCAACTCTGTCTCTCATGGGTGCATGGTGTAAAAGATGAGTAACTATTCACTTCAGAATTTAGTAACCATTGTGATGAGAGCTTCCTTAGTCATATCAGCAGAAAAGTTATCTATAAAGGTTTTTTAATAAACTTTATTTATAAACTTTATATTTCTGGAGGATGAAATTGACCACGTGAAATTTGGCAAAATGGTACAAAATGCTGAACAGTGAGTAACCTTGGATTCAGACACCTGTATGAAAATTTCTACATAGTTTTTGAAATAATTGTGTAACTATGAGAAAGTATGTTATTTCACATTTTTCTTTATTTGCCTTATTTTATAAAGGAGGATAGCAACACTTATTTTACCTTTGCTGGGAGGATTAAATAAGGCAATATATATATATATATACATATATGTGCCTGTAATATATGTACATGCTCAACAAATGTTCCTGCTCTTCCTTCTTTTATGAAGGGTCAAGGATGTGTGTCATGTTAATTCTAAAATAATTTATTGTATTTTCCCCGTGAAAGAAGATGTTTAGTTTTCAGTTAACTACATAAACTGCAATAAACTCAAAGGCTGTTATCAAGAAATAGCGGGTTAGAGAACAGAAGTTGATGTTCTAATCTGAATCCAAATTCATTTACAGATTTGACAATGACTCTGATTTGAGAATATTCAAATGGAGCGAAGTCTTGGATTGTGGAAGGTAGTGATGTCATCCATTTTCAAGAAGAAGGAAAAACATTGTAACCAAGTTGTGCATTCTGTATTACTGAAAATAATCATTTGAGCAACGATAAACTTGTATTTCAATTTTTCTCATTTTTGAGCAATGAGGGGAGACAGTAAAGCTCCGTGACTCATCATTTCTAATTGTATTACTAAAGCACAATGAAAATAAGGAAGAAAAGAAACAAAGGACTGGAATGATACTGGTTTTTGAGGTGAATTGAGAATAAAGTGCACTTTAGGCTTAGAAAATGAGGTAAAGGTTCTTAAATTTAGATTTGTATAGACATCTTTTTTTCTCTAAATTAGATTTGACTTAATTTTATTGCAACTCTTCCAGGACCTAAATTCTGAAATTATTTGATTATGCACAGATGCTACATTTAATAAATAGTTCATAGTTTATAGTTACATGTTGATGGGGGGATATTCATATTTTCCAAATACAGAATGTGTTGTAGTATGATAAATAAATCAGCTTTTTAGAAGAGATGTTAAGGTCACCTGACAGAAGACATAGACCTTGAGTTATTTTTATCCCATTCAATTCGGTTCCGTAAAAATTATAAAGTAAAATAAATGCCATTTACAGTGAATATTAGATTCTAACTATATGCAAGTCGAATGTGCTTAAATAAACCCCTGAATATAATTTAATAATGTCATCATCAAGATGTGGTTGTAATTTTATTAGAGTTTGTGGTCTGTAGCGGTTCACTCAGTCAGTTTAAGCTGTCAACTAACAAGGTCAAAGTGTTGAAGTTGGCTCATGAATACTCCAAGCCATTCTACACTGAAATGATTATGTATGATACTTTTATATTCTCTGGATGTTTTAATCATCCAGAACCCTGGGCAACAAAGGAACATGATGGAAGACAGTGACTAATAGCAGCACCTATCAATAATGATAGAATTTTAGATTTCACAGATAAAACCATATAGATTCTGACCCAAACTGGTGAAAACAAATAAGAAAAACCTAAGAAAATCAAGAAGAAAAAAAATTGCACTATATTTTCCACCCTCTCTCATCTCAAGATAGTCTAAGGCACTTGGAATTTAATATATACTCCCCAGTATTCAGAACGTTTGGCTTTTCTTTGTTAAAATCCTAGTTTTCGTAGTTCATCACTTGTGGTGATAGAGTAAAGGTCCCCCAAAGATGTGCACATTCTTTTTTTTTTTTTTTTTTTTTTTTTTTTTTTT
>NW_007731280.1:134906-137174 GCF_000696425.1 Galeopterus variegatus | reverse complement strand
TGTCCGGCAACGGATCGCAACCCTCAGTGTCGCCCCCGTACCGGACCGGGACCGGCAACCGAATTGCAACCCTTGGTGCTGCTCCTGTGCCTCGCTCAGCCAGTGAGCGGGAACCGGTCTGTATGTGGGATCCCAACCCTTGGGCGGGAGCGCCGCCGTGCTTCCCAAGCGGCGCACTATCCAGTGCGCCACCGGGCCGGCCCGAAAGATGTGCACATTCTAAACCCCAGAACCTGTTAGTATGTTAGGTTACATGTCAAGGAGGAATTAAAATGACAAATCAAATTGAGCCTGTACTGTGGATTGGATGTCCCCCCAAACTCATTGAGGCTTGGATCCCATTGTGACTGTGTTAAGAGGGTGGGAAGTCCTATCGTGGTAGTTAAAAGGTGGGGCTTGGAAGAGGTGATTAGATTGTGAGGACCATGCCCTGGTAAATTGATTAATCCATTGATAGTTTAATGGTGCTCATGGGCATGGTTCTGAGGGCATTAAAAAGAGAGCCAGTGAGGAAGTTAGCTCTCTCTTCTTCTGCCGTTTGTCATGTGACACACTGCTTTTCTGTGAAGAGGTCCTACACACCAAAAAAGCTCTCACCAGATGCATTCCCTGGACTTTGGATTTTCCAGCCTCTGAAACTATAAGCGATTAGTATTGTTTCTTTGTAAATTACCCAATTCCAGGTATTTTGTTACAAGCAATAGAAACAGATGAAAGTGCATTGCTAATCAGCTAAAATTGAGTTGGGGAAATCATCCTGGATTATGCCAATGGGCTCACAAGGGTCTATAAATGTAGAAGAGGGAAGCAGAAGTGTCAGTGTTTAGAGCAATGTGGAATGAGAAATTTCAACTAGCCATTGCTTACTCTGAAAATGGAAGGGTATCTATGATTCAAGCAATGCATACTGCTTCTAGAACCTAGAAAAGGAAGCAAAATAGATTTGACTCTAAAGCCTTCAGAAACGAAAATAGCCCTTCCAACAACTTTTTTTTTTAGCCCAGTGAAATTAATTTTGGACTATAGATCTTCAGAATTGTATTTGTGTTATTTGAGTCACAGAGTTTGGGATAATTTGTTACAGCAGCTAAAGGAAATTTACACATCTCATAAAGAAACTTTTATCAGTGTCCTTGATGTCTTGCCCCTTACTGTTCTCCTACAACTATATTGTCAATCTGGACTGATTCATTTCTGACTTCTATTCTGGAGTTGATACAATCTATTTTTGTCAATTAAGGAATTATGCCAAATAGAAGAGTGAGTATAGTATTTATTTCACGCGAGCAGGGATCAGCTATTTACCTCACTGTTGATTTTGAGTATCATTAAATAACTTATATTTCCCTTTCACTGAATTATGAATATGAATGAACTCTTGAAAATATTTAATTTATCCTTCTTTTTGTGATTGTGCAGAGTGAGATCATTTTGGTGTGTGCACAATCTCACATCTTTACCTAAAATCTGTCATTACAAATTAATTGTCAAAATTCCAGTCTTAAGTAACATTATAACACTGCTTCAAATCTATTTTACTTATACCTACTTTAGCCTCATTTTCTATGTTATAAAGTGAAATACAGAAACATTATAGAACATTTATACCGACCCATTCTATTCAATGTACATAATTTATTACCATGAATTTAGAAGAGTGGACCCTGAAGTAAAATTGCTTGAGTTTAAATAATGAGGTGAACTTGGGCAAGTTACTTAAGGTATCTGTGCCTCAGCTTTTTCACCTATAAAATGAGTACAACTAAATTTAACTATATGGTATAATTGTCATTGACTATTACATGAAATAAGGACTATGAACATAGTACATACTAAGAACTCAGTAAAGACTAACTTCTTTATAATCATTTATTTCAATAATGTGATTTTATAATTCACAGAGAAAATAGGTAGTATTAGCCCCCAAAATGAAACTGTATCTCCAATTATTTTTCCCTTAGTTTAAGCTTTTTTATTTACCTATCCTTCATCTTATCTCAAGCAGGTGTTGTAATACTATTTGAAGCTAAACCCTTTACTTATGCCCTATCCTCCAACCTGTCCTAACTTCTGAAGGACAAAAAAAATCAATAATTGTCTCTCAAATTTAAGTCTGTAGTTCTTCTGCTGGAATGGCTTTTATTTCTCATTTTGTAAGCCCATTAATTCTCTCCCTTTATAAGTAAACAGTCTCTACCCCATTGATGCAGATTGTATCACTCATCTCCTTGTCAGCATTAAACATCCTGAAAAGCATGATCTTTTCTT
>NW_007731280.1:131139-132539 GCF_000696425.1 Galeopterus variegatus | reverse complement strand
TCTTTTATATTAGTGAAAATCACCTTTCAGCCCTGAAACTGAATTCTCTATTAAAGAATATGTCTTTCTCAACTTACTTTTACACACACACGTAATACACACAGACACACACATATATAAGCATGGTAAAAATAAGTATTTTTCTTTTAGTGGTATTATTTTAGGGTTTCTCAAAACGATATTTTTCCCTGCAAATTCTCTTATTTACTCTCCTCAAAAAATGCCTAAATTTTCTTTCAAAGCCATACTTCCTTCTGTAACAAATTTGGGTTTTGAAGATAATTGCTTTAAAGCAATACCACCAACCTAAAATAAAGGATGTCACTAATTATTTACAGGAAGTTCATCAGCTTACTTTCCTAAACAAAGAGACAAATAGACAAGAATCAGGGGACAGAAAGTGAGAAAAGGTGAGAATAAATACTATGTTTGAAGCTCATATACTGCAGACCTGTGTGGGTGGGGTGCAGGAATCAAGTTACTCGGTATTTTGACTATAATGTGATGCCAGCTAGGCCTCTTGGTAGATAAACCCAAGAACTGGAGAAAAGGAACCGATATGGGAGGTGAGAAAGCTCTTAGGTTTTGGAATTGTAATTTTCCTTTTCTGTGTATTGATACTAGTATTTCACCACTCCTGAGACTTCAAAATTTAAGACAATTCTTTGATTCCGTTTTTCTATTGAAAAAACTGGAGCAGCCTTTTGATGCCTGCAGTCTAGAGTCCCATCTCTATTGCTGGCATTCAAACCAGTACTTCATCTAGTCTCAAACTAGCATTCCAGCTTTATTTCTGACTGTTCTGGCAGAACTTCAATGACATTTATATCCCACTCATTTTCACAATGATGTTTGCCTTTGATATTGCCCAGTACCAATCTCTTTTACGAATGTTTTTTTTTTTTNTTTTTTTTTTCTGAACATGAAGATTAAATTTAGCTTTTGACAATTGTAAAATTCTGGACATTAAAAACAATATGCACATATGCATATATTTTCTTTAAAACTTTCTAAATTCAAGCACAACAATACTGTCTCAAATATACAGAAGATAATAGATTTTCATTAGTTGCTTGGCAACATCATTTTACATTCTTCAGCTGAATTTCATATTGATGAATTATTTTCAAAACTACCTGCATAAAACTGTTAGAAACTCGATCAGGTATAATTAAGTTCACTGAAATTCTCATACATATGGACTTCATTTTATCAAGGAAAATAATAATAATATTAGGATATAGTAGATGTATAATAAATTGCTGCCAACTTACTAGTTTATATTGTACCAATTAAATTCTATATGCTCAACAATTTAAATTGTATTATCTTATTACTTTCTTTTATATTAGTGAAAATCACCTTTCAGCCCTGAAACTGAATTCTCTATTAAAGAATAT
>NW_007731280.1:127608-130269 GCF_000696425.1 Galeopterus variegatus | reverse complement strand
AATGATGTTTGCCTTTGATATTGCCCAGTACCAATCTCTTTTACGAATGTTTTTTTTTTTTGAAAGGAGGAAAGAATTTCTGCCATTTCCTCAGCCTGATATTACCTGCCTTTATTTTTTTCTCTTCCTAGCCAATATTTAGAATATTTTCAGTCCCAATTCAATTTCTTGTCTTTCTTAAAGCATTAGTTGTTCCTTTTTCAGGCTGTGTAAACTCTATTATTATGCCATTCTTCACTGTATTGCAAAAATATTTATAAATCAATTTCTGCTACTTAATTGCAAAAATATTTATAAATCAATTTCTGCTACTTAATTGTATACTCCTCTGTGTCAGGGATGTTGTCTTAGTATCAGGGCCCTTCATATAGACACAGAATAAATATATAGTATTTTCAAATGCAAGAATCATCCTTAGGCCACAATTTCTTAAACTTTCCTTTCTTCATGAGACACATGTATTCTTTTTTTTTTTTTTATCGATGCAAATTATTAGTCTTTCCCAGAACATGGGTCACCATTTATCTGGAATCATGAAATTGGACCCTTGACAACCTTTTCCTGACACTTACTTTTTCTGTATCCAGAACCCAACACATAATATATTTGGTCAGGTAATAATTATTACCATACTACCAAAAATGTTCTAAATTTACATTAAAAATTTTTAAAGTGTGTAATCAATATAGAACACTTGCCATATGCTAAAGAGGACAAAACGAAAAAATTACAGGATAATTCTTTCTGAGAATATTATGCAGAGTAGACAGGCAGCACACACAGCCTGAGGACACAAAATCTACTTCTAGCTTGAGCTCCTTATAGTTTACATTAGTTGGATGAGCACCAACAAAATTTACTAAGAATCTTTTTCTTTTTTACTGAAATTACAAAGATTATTCTGATATCATAGGTCCTCATCTGCCATAGTTTTGTTGGCTAATCTATATTACAAAAATTTTGCACCTACTTCAGAAATTTTTTAAAAATCAGGATGATTTTATGATTTTTGGTTTTCACCTCTAGTTTTTACAATAATAATAATAATGATAATAACTATTATTGTTACTACTTTGGTAAGAAATTATAACATAAAATTTACCATCTTAACTGTTTTTAAGTGTATACTAGAGTGGTGTTAACTATATGTACATTATATATAACATATCTGTAGAACTTTTCATTTTATAAAACTGAAACTCTGTACCCATTGAATGACATGAATTCCCCTTTCTCCTGACTCTGGCATCCACCAATCTACTTCGTTTCTAAGAGCTTGACTACTTTAGATCTTATATAAGTGGAATAATACAGTATTTGTCTTTTTGTAACAGGCTTATTTCAATTAGCATAATATCAGTAAAGTTCACCAATGCACATCATATGACAGGATGTCCTTTTTTTAATGCTGAATAATATTCCATTGCATAAACATGTAACATTTTCTTTATCCATTCATTCTTTGATGGACATTTAGTTTACTTCTACTTCTTGGCTATTGTGAATAATGCTGCAATGCATATGGCTACCCTAATATCTCTTAAAGATCCTACTTTTAATTATTTCGGATATATACTCAGAAGTGGGATTGGTGTATCATATGGTAATTCTACTTTTAATTATTGAGGAGACTTCATGGTGCTTTCTATAGCAGCTACACCAGTTTACATTCTTACAAACAGTGCATTAGCATTCCAATTTCTCCACATTTTTTGATCATGGCAATGCTAACAGGTAACATCTCATTGTGGTTTTGATTTGCATTTCCCTAATTGCTAGTGATGTTGACCTCTTTTCATATGTTTGTTGCATTTCCTTCATGAATAGTGATCTTGACATCTTTTGCCAAACTTGTTGGCCATTTGTATATCCCACTGGAAAATTATCTATTCAAGTTTTTTGTCATTTTTTAGTTGGGATATTTATTTTGTTGTTACCGAGTTGCTGGAGTTCTTTACATATATTCAATATTAACCATTTTTCAGATACATAGTTTGCAAATGTTTTCTCCCATTTTACATGTTGCCTCTTCATTTTCATGGTTGTTTCCTTAGCTGTGAGAAAGTTTTGATGTAGTCAACTTTGTCTATTTTCATTTTTGTTGCTTGAACTTTTGGTGTTGAATATTCCAGAAATCATTGCCAAATCCAGTGTTATGAAGGTCTTTCTTATGTCTTCTTCTAGTAGTTTTAGAGTTTAAGGTCTGAAATTTAAGTGTTTAACCCATTTGGAGTTAATTTTTGTGTGTGGTGTGAGGTAAGGTTCCAAATTTATTCTTTTGCATGTGGGTATCCAGGTCCCAAAACCATTTCTGGATGAGACAATACTTTACGCATTGTGTAGCCTTGGAACCCTTGTTGATGATTTGACTTTATATATGAGGGTTTATTTCTGTCTTAATTCTAGTACAATACTGCTTTGATTCTAAAGGGTATTGAATTTTGTCAAATGTTTTTCTTCTTCGATTGAGGTGATTATTTGTGTTTTGTCCCTTATTGTGTTAATGTGGTATATTACATGAATTGATTTTGCTGTGTTAAACCATCCTTGTGTTATAGGAATAAATACCACATGGTCATAGCATATGACACTTTTGATGTTTTTGAATTTGGTTTATAAGTATTTGTTGAACATGTGTGTATCAATATTTATCAGGGATAT
>NW_007731280.1:125983-126504 GCF_000696425.1 Galeopterus variegatus | reverse complement strand
TTATTGGTCGGTTCAGGTTTTCTAATTCTTCATGATTCAGTCTTGCTAGGTTGTATATTTGTACAAATGTATCTATTTCTTTGAGGTTACACAACTTGTTGACCTATAATTCTTTACAGTATTCTCTTATGAACCTTTTTTGATTCTGTGGTATCAGTTGTAATGTCTCCTCTTTTATTTCTAATTTTATTTGAGGATTTTGTTCCTCTCAGGGATTGTCAATTTTGGTGATCTTTTTGAAAAAAATACAGCTTTTGGTTCTTTTGAATTTTTCTATTGCTTATCTATATCTGTTCTAGTCTTTATTATTTCCTTTCTTCTGCTAATTTTGGGTTTAATTTTTCTTCTGTTTTTAGTTCCCTGAGGTGTAATATTAGGTTCTTGATTTGATATCTTTCTTCTTTTTTGAAGTAGGCATTGAACAATATAAACATCCCCCTTAGTGCTGTTTTTACTAAATCCTGTAAGTTTGGGTGTGTTGTGTTTTGGTTTTCATTTATATCAATAAACCTCCTAATTTT
>NW_007731280.1:124406-125025 GCF_000696425.1 Galeopterus variegatus | reverse complement strand
TTATAAATCACCCAGTTCTGTGTATTTTGTTATTAGCAACAGAAACAGACTAATACAGTCTACTATATTGTCTACTCCTGCTCTTTTTTTTTTAATTTGCTTGAAATACCTTTTTCCATCCTTTCAATTTCAGCCTATGTATCCCCTCATATTTAAGGTGAGTCTCTTATAGATAGCATATAGTTGGATCTTTTTTTAGAAATCCATTCTGCCACTCTGTGTCTTCTAATTAGGAAGTTTAATTCTCTTCATTTAAAGTAATTACTGCTAGGGAGGGATTTACAATTGCCATTTTTAAATGGCTTTCTATTTATTTTGTCCCTCTTTTCCTTGCTTGTTGCCTTCCTTTCTGTTTTGTTGATTTTTTTGTAGTGATTTGTTCTAATTCCTTCCTCATTATCTTTTATGCATCTTCCCTTGGTATTTTCTCTATGGTTACCATAGGAATTACATAAAACATCTTTTAGCATCTTAAGCTAATGATAGCTTAAAGTCAATCACATACAAAAACTCTATATTTTGCATGTTTCCTCCCTTATGGTATTGATGTTACAAACTGAATCTTTTTTCATATATTGTACCCATTAATATAGTTTTATCCATAATTCAAAGTGGTTTA
>NW_007731280.1:121727-122927 GCF_000696425.1 Galeopterus variegatus | reverse complement strand
GAATCTTTTTTCATATATTGTACCCATTAATATAGTTTTATCCATAATTCAAAGTGGTTTATGCTATTAAATTATGACAGAATTATGTATTTGTGTACATATTTACATTTACCAGAGACCTTTATATTTTTGTATACTTCATGTTTCTTCCTACCATTCTTTTGTTTCAGATTTAAGGGATTTCTTTATTAATCCTTGTAAAGCCATTCTAGTGAGTGTGATATAACCATCTGAGCTAACTAACCAGACCCTAAAAGTTATTAACATATAGGATACATTTTGAAGGGTATATATTGACATAATTAGTAGAAGTGTTTTATTTACTTATTAAGCCGATCCTCATTTATACCAAAAGTGATGCTATTTGGTGATTCATGCTAAGGTAGAAAGGGGAACAAAGCTTGGCTCCTAGGCTTAAAGATTTCACTATAAGTTCACACAGTTTGACAATGTGATGGCCAGCCTCCAAGATGGCCTCCAGTGGTTCTCAACTGCTAGTATTCAGATCTGTGTATAATTCCTTCCCTTGTTGAGTAGATCTGATCTTTTGTAGACAATAGACTACCTTGACATATGACAAATTAGAGTGAGGTCATAAAAGACATTGCAGCTTTCATCTTACTTTCTGTGATCACTTGATCTAGGAGTGCCAGCTGCCAGGTTATGAGGCCATTACAGTAGTCTTAAACAAAAATTGACATGGCAAAGGTGTGAAGTCTCGTGACAACAGCCAGTAAAAACTGATGGCTCCTACTAACAGCTAAGTGAATAAACCACCTTAGAAGAATACCCTCAAGCCGCATTTAAGCCTTAAGATGACTATAGTCCCAGTTGACATCTTAGCTTCAACCTCATGAGACCCCCAGCCCAAAACTAACCAGTTATTTTGTTCCTGAATTTCTGATATACAGAAAAGTTGTGACAATATACATGTTATGGTTGAATTAAAAGCCTCTAAGTTTCAGAGATAATTGGTTATACAGCCACAGATAACTAATACACATAGAATAGCATATTAGAAAGGAACATCAGTATTCAGGTATCATCATAGATTTGTTTGTGGGTATGTGTTTGCCTGTTGATGTATGGGAAAGACAAAAATTAATGCATATTCAAAATGACCTTAAGAGAAAACAGGGCCGAGCCCGTGGCACACTCGGGAGAGTGCAGCGCTGGGAGCGCAGCAGTGCTCCCCCCCCC
>NW_007731280.1:118912-120713 GCF_000696425.1 Galeopterus variegatus | reverse complement strand
AAAAAAAAAAAAAAAAAAAAAAAGAGAAAACATATCAGAAAAATGTGTGAAGTAAGCATGTCCTGTTTCCCAAGGAGAAAGCACAGTGTGTGATATAGATTTTCAAAGAAAAATTCACACAATAAATTCCTCCCACATAGTTCATCATGACAAAGACTGTTAAACATGGATACTTTCCCACCAATGCACAGCAGGATAAAAATTAAAGGATGTTTAACTAGGTGTCTCCTGGGCTGTCCATCATTTCTGTCAGCCAAAATGCTCCAAACCGCTCCTCTTAGACTTATCGCATTAATGAATAGATGATGTCTAAAACCATACGGGATTCTGTACTTGCCTTAATTAAAATTAATTGCCCAATGAAAGATTAATGCCTAGTCTGAAATTTTCATAGTTTCTATATTACTGAGATACCAAACAATGGAACTCATCTACACTTTATGTTACTCTTTCAACCCCCATTTAAAAAGTAATTAATTACTTCACCTGTTTTCTTTTGCTAAATATGACTAATTGCTCATTTTTAAGCATTAAATATTTACTAAATAAATTTACCTGAAGAAATCTCTGGTACAGTTAGTAATTTAAATTTTGCTTAAATAATAAATACATAAATAAATAATGATAACTATCTGATACTAAAGAAAACTCTACAATGGGTTAGCTTGCTTTACCTGTCAATAAGAAAGTCTATGTACATTCTTGAATTAATTTTTGATTATTCCAAATTAAAATATATAAAATATATGGAAATATCTTTGCCGAAACTGTGCTTTTCAAAATATTTAACTTTTTTTAATTTTGCTATATAATCTTGAAAAATTATTTCTATGTTTTTTTGTAAAATTAATTATTATAGAAGAATTTACTATCATGCTTAAGAGATTATGTCTTCCAAATTATTAAATCTATCAAAATGTTCTCACTCTGGGATAGGAACCATAGTGATCATCTAGTCTTACAAAGTGATATTCAAGATTATGAAGGAGTATTGTGATAGAGCTTGGACTGGGTTTTGTTTGTTTGTTTTTGTTTTATTTTTTCCCCCTTGAGAGATATAGCCTTCTCATCATGGAGCTATAGTGACCATTAACACTTACAAAACACTAATTGGTTCTATGAGTTACATTTTTGACCAATTAGTGGTAAATGTCTTTTCAAACATATTTTAAGTAAATTGTATTATTTAACTAAACAAGTCAAATACATGACTTTGGTTCATTAGCTCAATGCTTTCAAACTCAGTCAACCAATTTAGATCATAGCTTATTTATAAGAAAGTTGAGACAAAGGGTTGAGTGTTTATTTGAGCATGTTCATTTTGTGCACAGATAAACTCAGCCCCATCACCTACGTTTGCTAATATATACCAATGTTCATGAGTAATATGGATATTAGTGGTGAGACAGACTATAACCCATAACCTTTCAACAGTAACCCATATATCATGCTTAAAAAGCATGGGTCAATAACTTAAGGAAAGAACTGGTACTTTTTTTAATGGGTCTTTAGATTTTTATTTTAATTTTTAATCAAAGTGGCAGACTTACTTTATTTTTTTTAAAATAGTATTACCTGGCTTATAATTATAAAAAGGTAGTCTCTTATTTCTAAACCCACATCACTACTTTCTTGCCCTTTAGAGGAATACACTTTTAACTCATGTAGCTAATTTATCTTAGTATTTACATCCATATTTCCAAATAATTTAATTCTGTCTCAAGTTTTCTCAAATTTAGATATTATTTATTAGACTTTTTCTATATAACAGGCTCTCCTACACCCCCACAAAACAAACAAA
>NW_007731280.1:117152-118050 GCF_000696425.1 Galeopterus variegatus | reverse complement strand
AAACAAACAAAAACCATTTAAATTTATGCAAAAACACCTCTACCTCCCATGCTCTCAAGATTTTAATATATAAAAATTTAGTCAAATCAAGAGTCAGTGTTTACATTATTATGGTAATTCAACTATTCTTCATTTTGGCAAGCAGAATAGATTTTAAAAAGGTTCTCCCAAGATTCCTGTCTTCTGGTTACTCAACCCAATGTTAATCTAGCTACTGTTGTGAAAGGATTTTGCAGAAGAAATTAAGTTTACTAATCAGTTGATCTTAAAATAGGGAGATTATAATGGATTGTGTGAAAGGCTACAGTGAAATTACAGGAACCATTAAAACAAGAATAGGAATGCAGAAGAGTTACTCAAAGAGATGTGGCATGAAAGAAGGAAAGAAACATGAGACAGAAATGGAGGTCAGAGAGATAAGAAGTTTGTGAGGGACTTAGCTCATCATTGCTCATTTGAACACAAGAGAACCATGATTCAAGGAATGCATGCAGCCTCTAGAAACTAAGCATAGATTTTGCCTAAAGCCAGTAAGGAAAAAAGGACCTACAGAAGCATAGGAGTAAGTGAACTCTATCAACAAACTGAATGAACCTTGACCTGAAGTAGATTTCCTCCCAAAGCCTCCAGATTAAGAGTTCACACAGCCAACATTTTGATTTTTAGCCTAGACAGACTATAAGCAGATTCTTAGGGCTCCGTTACCCACATGCTTCTAGTAATGATACCATTGGAAGTATTTGAATTATATTACCTCTGTCTCTGCAGTTTGTTACCACACCTAGTCAAGTAGCTTGGTGAGCAGTACCAGTATTCCTAGAAGGCACATCTGTTCAAAGTTAGCTAGTAGTAATTTGACACTAGGCAAATATTAGCATGAACCACATATTTGTAATCT
>NW_007731280.1:112550-116608 GCF_000696425.1 Galeopterus variegatus | reverse complement strand
AGTTAGCTAGTAGTAATTTGACACTAGGCAAATATTAGCATGAACCACATATTTGTAATCTTCCTAAACCCACATTAAATATATTCCCAGCTGATCTTCCCATTATTTGGCTCCAAAAAATACCTGCAGATCCTTGAGCACCACCCAACCTGAGAACTAGAATGAAAGTGAAGTCAGAGTGAAAAGAGACAATGGTCCTACCTGATTGCAGGTAATATATTTAATGTTGAAAATATTACCCAAATATATGGCCATGTGAACACCTTTCTGGGTTTCTCCCAAGGCCTGGGAAGGAGGTCATGGAAGTGAAGAGCCCTGAAGATTCAGCTTTATAAGCTTCATGATCTATCTACTTCTGCAACAAGTTTTCTTTGAGTGTCCATCCAGGATACTGATTTGAAGTATAAATTTTACCCTTAAAATCCTATGGCATTGGTCAGGATCATACATTAAATTAGTTAACTTGAAATCAATTCTATACCTAAATCTCAAAATTTCTCTACTATGCATCTAATTGCATTATCCAATATTGCCTGTCAGAGGTCAGACAATGAGATAAAATTTTAGAATTATAGAGATGCCTTATATTTGAATGTTAACCTATTCTCATTGTGAAATAGACAGAACAAAAGTTTGAAAATTAAATCCTCTTGCAAATTAAACTCCAAATAAATAATTTTTTTCTTAAATTAAAGCCTAAATTGTATTGCCTTATGCTTAAGAATTTAACTTCAATAAAATTAAAGTACAAATGCCATCCTTCCCAACCACTTATTTCTTCTGAATTTCATTTAAAAGTGTTTCAAACCCTCAGGTAGAATTGGGCTTACTCTAGTATCTCCAGTGTGGGTTATCTTTCACTGAAGGGGTTTAGAGCATTCAGGGAAGCCAGTGTTGTGTTGAATCAAGGCATGGTCTCTCACAAACTTTACATTAAAATAGTAGAAACAGTTAATAGGTCACATGATATTATTAAGCACTGGTTTTGTACACAGCCCATTTGATTAACAAATGAATTTCTAGCTCTTGGAGGAGTTATACAAGGCAAAATTATGTTCCTAGAACTCAATACTTACAGTTGTCAAAATGTGAAGCAACGATTCAGTCACATCTGAATGTAGGAAGGTAGACAAAAAAATTTTGGTTTCAGCTTCAGCAGGTATCTATTGATATATGGCCATGACTTTAGACTTTCACTCCTTTGTGATACTTTCTCAAGACATTATTGAGAATATTCTGTATTTGCAATATTATTGTGGGGAAATGGGGACGTATGGAGTAGAGTGGAAAATCCACCTATAAAAACTGTCTTCAGTGTCAGAGGGTGATACTTGAGTTGGTGTATTTTTGCGAAGTTTCGAATGAATTACTGATTTCAACACCAAGCTCCAAGTCCTACTACAACTATCATCCTTTCCAATACAGCCTATTCAAAGCTCATTGTCCGTTTTCCCTATAAGATGCATCTTTGGGCACTCCAGGACTGTTTTTGTTTTGGCTTGTATGTTTGTTTGTTTTCAGTTATAATGATCTAGGGGCATGGCATTCATATTCTACTTTGAAAATGCATTTTCACTAGTGTGTCACAGTGGCTATTCAAGCTACCTTTGTATATAGAGTGGCTTAGACTGAATAAAACTGCCTAGTGGAAAATGTGTAATTAGCTTTCAGAAGCCAATTTAAGGGCAGGGCTGATTATCAGGCTTTACACTAACAACCTATATTGCTATTTAAAAAATAGCAAATATAATTCTGTATAACAATACTTGAAAGTATCTAATCTTGCCTCAACCTAGGCTGAAATATCAGAGAATAACGCATGTTCTCCCTCCCAAGGAAAAGAGGAGTAAAGTCGTGATAAATCTGTTCATAATTTCTCTCACTTAGAAAAACCACATCCTCTATCCTGGGGAGAAGCAATAAAACGTGCGGAGAAGCAGTGTTTTTATAGTGAAACCCTCCACTAGGAAAAAAGTATGAGGAGTGGTGATAAAATAACAGTCTTCCTATATATTGTCTTTTATTGCTTGCTAATTCATTTGTATTTAGAAAGAAGGTACACGAAAGTTGAATGGATGCTCTGTAACAATGTAGATTTTTGGGCAGTGCCTCAGTCATTTTATTGGAGGATGCACAAACGAACTTATTTGTTAGTCATTTTTTTTTCTTAAGCTAGTCCATTTCTCCAGAATGTATTCTTTCAATTTCATATCCTGTGTCTAGTTCTGTGTCAGTGTCTTGGGATATGAGAAGGGAAAATGAAATGGGGGATTCCATTATTCAGAAGACAACCCCCATCTTTCCAGTCTCATGCAGTAATGTCACTCTTGGTGATGCCTGTGTCCCAAAGTCTGAAATGTCTCTAGTTTAAATTAACCAGAGAATAAATTGTCCCCTACCTTGTCGGAAGTGGAGTAGGAGTCTTGCCATGATGAGTTTAAGGAAAATGTATTGACCGTTTAATTAATTGTATGCATTCCATTAATTATACTCTTCTCAGCCTTCTTTCTTCTGTTACTTCTACTTTCAAAGCTACTGGTGCCTCCAATCACAGAGCATTTTGATGCTTCCATAGCAAAATTTCTTGCTTCTTCTTGTCGCCTACGTTACAGGCAGTTGGACTTGATCCTTTTTTGCTCTTCTCTATTATCGTACATCTGCCTATTTTATATTGTTTAAAATTTTGTTGCGATTGCTCATCCAGTGTCATCTTCATACTATCCTCCTATTCTTTTTGGATTTATACCTTTTTACTATTATATTACTATTATTCCTGAAGTGTTTTGGATATTGACAAGCTAAACACTTGCATTGAAACTATCATGGATATTATGAATAAAATCATGTCCACCCAACATTTACAGATTGAGGCCCTAACCCCAGTGTGACTATATTTGGAGACAGAATCTTTAAGGAAGTAAAGTTAAATGAGGTCATATGAGTAGACCCTACTTCGATAGGACTTGCATTCCTTTGAGAAGAGTCCTTTGAGGACACAGTGAGAAGCCAGCCATCTGCAAGCCAAGGAGAGAGGCCTTACCAAAAATCAGTGCTACCTGTACCTTAAACTTAGACTTCCAGCCTACAGAACTGGAAAAGATAATACATTTCTGTCGTTTAAATAACTCAGTCTTTGATATTTTGTTATGGAAACCTTAGAAGACTAATACAAAGGGTCATTAGATNACTCAGTCTTTGATATTTTGTTATGGAAACCTTAGAAGACTAATACAAAGGGTCATTAGATACCACTTAATATTTCCTAAAAAAATAAATCTGTCACTCACAGTTGTGAGAAACAAAACTTTCTTATTCTCAATGGGGGCCTCCTCCATTCTGTTTACAGCACCATAATAATTTGGGACACTGGAAAACTTATAGAGGATCCTCTGAATTTTTGTCAACACTCATCACTTCTCTATGATTGTCAAGTCTACATCTTCCCTTGAAGGCATGCTGTTCTGTGGCTTTAGTTCTTGTTTGTGGAATTTTTTTTTATACATACAAGTGGAGTACAATGTTGATTTTCAATAATTGTGTAGAATGTGTGGTCTATAGTTAGCTTATTCATGATTACAATACACAGTCATTCATTGTGTCCTTTGACCAATTCTTCATTAGCCCCCCTCCCTCTCCACAAGACTCCTCTCTCCTTTTCCACTTCTGGTTTTCTAAAAGTTCAACATATTACTGTGATTGTTGTTTTCTGTTTGTTTGTTTCTTTCTTTCTTTCTCTCTGTCTTTCTTTAATATTTATTTGCTTATTTATGGATTCAGCTCCCAGTTACAAGTGAGAACATGTGGTATTTTTCTTTCTGTACCTGGGTTGTTTCACTTAGAAAAATTTTTCTCCAGTCTCATCCACTTTGCTGCAAATGGTAGAATTTCATTCTTTTTTAGGGCTGAATAGTATTCCATTGTGTATATATACCACAATTTCCTTATCTAGTCATCCATTGATGGACATTTAGGTTTGTTCCATTGCCTATCTATTGTAAATAGAGCTGCCATAAAAAAGGGGATGCAGGTAGGCCTTCAACCTGATGTTTTCCAATCAT
>NW_007731280.1:109090-110903 GCF_000696425.1 Galeopterus variegatus | reverse complement strand
CTCAACTTCTTCCTTTTCCCATAAAACACAAATATTTATAAGGCAAAAAGACATAAAATTCTGTTTACATCCTTGTAAATGTAGAGAGAAGAAGTATTAGGACAACAAAACACAAATTATTATTTGAATAAATTATCCTGTTACAATAATATATAAGGAAGAGCACAATAAATATATTATCCAAGAGAATAAAATATATAAAATACTGCAAAACACTCAAAAGAGTTGTAAAATTTTATGAAGTGGTTATGGAATTATCTAGACAGAGAAGTAATCTGTTATGGACTGAATGTTAGGGTCCTCTCAAAATTTATGTGTTGAAATTCGCCATTGTGATGGCATTAGGAGGTGAGGCCTTTGGGGGCCTAAACTAGGTTATGGGATGGAGCCCTCACGAATGGGATTAGTGCCCTTAAAAAAGAGACCCCCAGAGAGCTCTTTAGCCCTCAGTAATGCGAGGATACAGGGACAAGTTGGCCATCTTCAAAAGAAGAGGGCCCTCAGCAAATTCTGACCATGCTGACACCTAGATCTCAGACTTTCAGCCTCCAGAACTGTAAGAAATAAATTTATGTTGTTTATAAGCCACCCAGCTTATGATGCTGTGTCATAGCAGCCTGAACTGACTAGGATATAGTCTAAATAAAACATTGAAAAATTAAAGAGCATAGGACTGCAAACTGGGAGGTCGGAGTTATTATTTTTATTCCTCCTAGGATGCATTACCATTATCTGTTTAAATAGGTATTAAACTGTTGATTAGTAAAAACTCATTTTATGTTCAGATTCTTTGATTATAATAAGTAGTATAAACTCTTTCAATTCCTAACTCCCAAAGAATGTAACATTGACTAGCGAATGTTCTTTTTATGGTTGTTTTTAAAGGAAGCTTTCAGTGAAATGATGTTTGTGCTCAGAGCAATTTTATATTGACTTATTTTGCTTGTATTACATTCATTTGTTATAGAGTAGACTTTGAATTGTTTTTTTCTTTCTTTTTTGTCTTTTTGGAAGCCACTGCAGATTTAATTTCCCTTTAAGCAGTAGACTAATCACACTATCTCCTTCACCCCATAGCTTGAACAGATTGAGAGTTTTAATGGGGAAAGCATTCAGTGCAGGTGGGAAAAGCACAGGGGGCTTCAGGAAAAGAGCCCTAAATTTAGTAAGTAAGGTAGATATAATAGTGTTATGAGTTCTAATATTTGGCTTCTAGGGAAAATTCATTCTTTCTACATTCTCACATTCTCGCTTCCCCCCAAACCTCTTTTTTTCCCTCCAATCTCATTCCCATTTTCCTGAACTTTTATCTTTTCAGTAATCAAGGGACCAAAAATAACAGTTACTTATTGCTTTCCTTCTTCTTAACCCTCTCTTCTTTAGTTGAGTCTTTTATCTTCTTTTTTCCCACAGATTCAAAATACAATCTTTGAGAGACCGTTACATGTCTAAGAGGTTTTAGAAATAAATTAAGATTACAATTGTCAAACATCTTAAGACACACTTTGATGCAATGCACAAGTGTTTGGCAATCACCACTCAATTCTTCCATACTTTATTGAATTTCCACAACAAAATCTAGAGCAAGAGGTAATGAAGAAAAACAGCACTACAAAACACAAGGTAAGCTGAGATAAAATTTGGCAGTAAAGGAATATCATTTTGATAAGATCCCAGTAATGTCTCTGTCTTTGGAGCACATGTTGTAGTAGAACTAAGAGAAATGAAACAAGCTATGGCAGAAATTCTATTCAAGATCCATGAGTTCAGAGGACTTTTCAACTCATAGAATCTAAATGAAATTTCAGTTAAT
>NW_007731280.1:107136-108293 GCF_000696425.1 Galeopterus variegatus | reverse complement strand
ACATAGGAAAACAATATCTTTGATTTTAGTAACCATATCATGATCTTAATTTCCATGAATAATTAAGTAGGACACTGTGAACTCTGCACTTGGAGTGGTTAGTCAGTTTTTTGTTTGTTTTCTTTAAGTTGAATGCTGCTGCTTTTAAGTTTCTTCTCCTATTTCTCCAATCTAAAATTTTTGTCTCTCACCAACTTTTTTTTAATTTTTGTATCCTATATAATTGATATTCTTTTTGCTGCTGTATGGCTTATGATTCCCACTTCCTCCAAGAAGCTTTCCATGAATTCTAAAGCCCACTGTAGTAATTGCATCTTGCTCTTTACTGTCATACTATTTATGTTCAGTACTGCCTGGCCAAGGTGTACTGTATTATAGAAAGTCCCAGAAGATAAGCCTTAGTACATATATTCAAGTTTCTGCTCCTCTATTTAAAATTTCTGAAGCTATCATTTTCCATTTCTAAAATTAGTTGAGATGTTTTTCTATATTAGGGGTATACTGAGATTTGAATTAGAAATAATATATCATTGCAGAACACGTTAGGTGTATATGACTTGTCTTCAAAAATACTGTAGGATTTGTGAGGATAAGGACAAAGTTTTTGAAATCCTTCCTAGTGTTAGGACTAAATCTTTGAACAGTATAGAAGCTCCAAAAACATGTGTTGCTTGGTAGAATGCCAAATAGATCTGTTTAAAACAATTCTCAATCTCTGTTAATAATCAGTATATTTTTTCTTTCTAGTACATGTAATAAATAAGTAGATGTTGGTAGCCATTCTATAAACCCATATATCATACTACTGTTTTGACTTCTAGTTTTCCTTTAGAAAGTGCTGACCTCTATAAAAATAGGGAGAGAAATTTGCAGGGTATTTGATGTGCTTTCTATAAACTAACAATTTTCTGCTTGCTTCATATATTGAAAAGGTGGAAAAGATCATTTGAGAGTGAAAATCTGTTTTCCAGGCTACAGGAAATATTTAGTTGAAATATTTTTTCTCACTTTTGGGTGAAATTCTTACTTGGTGCTGCAAATATCACCTTTACAATGCTAACTTCAATTATTTTATATAATATAGTTTCTTATAAGATAATATTGTCATCTATTGCTTTTTTGATGGAGGAGTATTTCTAGAAATCTTAGACTAAATA
>NW_007731280.1:97096-106183 GCF_000696425.1 Galeopterus variegatus | reverse complement strand
GCTTGGCCATGCTAAACATTTTTATTGACTCAGGGATACTGATTTCATTCTTTTGGCCTTCCGAGCTGTAAGAGAATAATTTTCTGTTATTTTATGCATTCAAGTATGTGATCTGTTTTTTTTTTATAGCAGCAATAGGAAACTAATGGTAGGCAAAGGTCTTTTTTTTTTTTCAATTGGTGAAAGCTTGATGTTCTTTATAGTCCCATTTGTGCCCTTTTCTCTTCTTATCAATACTTACACCACACATTTTACCTGGACAATATCATCTAATTATTTATCTTCAAATTATATTTATACCAGCTGACTCACAAATGAGTTTTTAGCCCTGATTAATCTTCTGGACTCTGGATCCATATTCCAACAAGTTAAGGAAATCTACAATTTGAAATCTGCAAAGTACCACAAACTCAACATGCTAAAAAGAGAACAAGTTATGCTTAGCAACCTTTTTCTCCCCCTGAATTCTATATCCTAGTGGTTAATACCAATATCCAACTGGTAACCGAAACCAGTAAATTCAAAGTCAGGCATGACTCTTCCTTTTTTCTCACCTGCTTTGTCTACTTAGACTGTACATTTTTGGATGCTTGTACCTAAAATTTTCTCCAATATATTGATTTCTGTAATCCTCTGCTACAAGCCTTGTTCAGACCACTATCATATCTCACCTAGGCTGTTAGAATGGCCTCCCAACTTTGCCTCCAGTATTGCACACCCTAACCCTGCTCCCATGCACACAGAAGAATGTTTCTATAATGCACATTTGCTTATGTTATTTGCTTAATTAAAACCAATAAATGATGTTCCATTGTCCTTACAGTGAAGTCCAATTTCTTTAAGGAGCTCTACAAGCCCCTTGAGTATCTAAGTGCAAATTATGTTTTTGGGACATACGTTCACAACCTTTCTTCAAAATCTTACTCTTCAGATATATTAAATTTCTATTAGAAACAAAAGTGTTCTTTTATGCCATCAGAACAATGCTTGCATTTTTCTCTCTGTTAGGAATGTTATTCATATTCCCCATTTGTATTAGTCCATTTCTGTTGCTTACCACAGAATACCTGAAACTGGGTAATTTATAAAGAAACATAATTTATTTCTTACAGTTTTGGAGGCTGAGAAGGCTACAGTCCAGGGGAAACATCTAGTGAGAGACTTTTTCTACAGGGTCCTGTGGCAACCAAAGTGTCACATGGAAAGAATGGGCTGAGCAAGAAAGATAACTAACTTTCTCACTTGCTGTCCCTATAAAGTTATCAGAACCACCCTCCCAATCTGATCTTCTATTAAAGGTCCCACCTTTCAAACACTAGAATTGGNGTCCAGGGGAAACATCTAGTGAGAGACTTTTTCTACAGGGTCCTGTGGCAACCAAAGTGTCGCATGGAAAGAATGGGCTGAGCAAGAAAGATAACTAACTTTCTCACTTGCTGTCCCTATAAAGTTATGATAATATCAGTGTGTTCACTTAATATGTAAAGTATAATTATGAATTTTGTATCATTTTTCACTTCATTGTCAATAAAAACTGTTTTCTAATAAATAAGCCTGATTTCTTTTTTTAACTTTTGTACCTTCCACTTTCATATATGTGAGTACTTCAAAGACTTCATGAAATATTTGTATTATCTTTTAATTCTAATAAATGATGTTCCATTGTCCTTACAGTGAAGTCCAATTTCTTTAAGGAGCTCTACAAGACCCTTGAGTATCTAAGTGCAAATTATATTTTTGGGACATACGTTCACAATCTTTCTTCAAAATCTTACTCTTCAGATATATTAAATTTCTATTAGAAACAAAAGTGTTCTTTTATGCCATCAGAACAATGCTTGCATTTTTCTCTCTGTTAGGAATGTTATTCATATTCCCCATTTGTATTAGTCCATTTCTGTTGCTTACCACAGAATACCTGAAACTGGGTAATTTATAAAGAAACATAATTTATTTCTTACAGTTTTGGAGGCTGAGAAGGCTACAGTCCAGGGGAAACATCTAGTGAGAGACTTTTTCTACAGGGTCCTGTGGCAACCAAAGTGTCGCATGGAAAGAATGGGCTGAGCAAGAAAGATAACTAACTTTCTCACTTGCTGTCCCTATAAAGTTATGAGAACCACCCTCCCAATCTGATCTTCTATTAAAGGTCCCACCTTTCAAACACTAGAATTGGATTTCCCTCTTAACACTGTTACAATGGGGGTCAAGTTTCCAATACATGAATGTTTGGGGGACACCTTTATCCCATACCACCATTTGGCTATCAACTCAATCTTAAGGTTTCAATATAAATCATGTTTCCTATGTAAAACCTTCCCTGACACCCCACATACCAGATGAGCTGTTTCTCCCATGTGTTCCCATATCTCTAGCCGCATTATGTGCCTCACCCATATAGATCAACTAAGATATGTGTTTATGGTGAAAAGGCTATGGGTAAAGAGCACACTGGAAGGCTGCAGGAATAGCAGCAGCATTATGTACTCCCAAGAAACTCTGAACCTCAATATTATATGCACTCATAGAAACGTGGTTGACACATAATAATAACACCATCAGTTGAACAACTGACATCACACTATTTTAATTTTGGAAGTACATTTTAATAATGTAGCAGAAAAGTTCAGTGTGAAATGGCTACCAATTGAATTTTACGCAATACACACTTTTAAACTTTGCCCTCCAGTCCCTGCCATAAATGAAATTCAAACATGTATGCATCAAACATGTACAGAATTCAAACATATATGAAATTCAAACATGTATGTATACAAAATTTCAGACAAACATAATGTGATGCTATCTTCCCACCAAAATTTTAATTTTACGTAATTACCTTCTTGGTCCTCATTCATTTATGCAATTACTTGAATTCTTATTTTATTTTCCCTTTGTTGCCTCATAAAAATGATCTTGACAAGGCCAGCAATCATAGATCTAAGTATTATTTGGGCTCACGTACTATTCTCAGGTCAGAAAGCCATGTCTCATAGGAGGAGAACTGGGGCACCTAACCAGGAGTGAATCTGGTTTGATAGAAGCCCGCCACAGCATTCTTATTCTCCATGGCAAGTGGCAGGGTAAGCATAGTCACGTGACTGAGATAAATCCATTAATCATGATGGAAAGTCTTCTGAAATACTTGTGAGAAAGTTCAAATTCTTAAAAATAGACAGAAGGTACTGTCAATCCTTTTTATTTTGACTTGGGACATTTTTTTTCTAAAAGGATATGTTGGTTAGAGCTATGACAGCAGCCATTTTGTGACTCAAAGAGGCACCAAGAAAATCACACATGGGCCAATAGGGAGTTAGAACTTCATTGAGCTGCTGAATCAAAAAAAAAAAAAAAATTGGGGGATGTGACCTACTTCAAATTTCTTATATATGTAGATAAATTTTTCCTAATTTTTCATATCTCTTTTTATCAACATTTCTCCTGCTTCTAGAAATGGCATTCATATACTTATTGCAATTTAGACCAAGATGAAAATTACTGGGCATGATAAAGCTTGTGAAAATGTAAACCCTGAAATTAAGACCCTAACTGAGCTTAGTCTGTCAACTCTGTGTTCATATATGAAGGAAAAGAGTCAAATTCAAGACCATGTGCGTAATGTTAAAATTATAATATCAGTGTGTTCACTTAATATGTAAAGTATAATTATGAATTTTGTATCATTTTTCACTTCATTGTGAATAAAAACTGTTTTCTAATAAATAAGCCTGATTTCTTTTTTTAACTTTTGTACCTTCCACTTTCATATATGTGAGTACTTCAAAGACTTCATGAAATATTTGTATTATCTTTTAATTCTATTTTTCCACAAACTTTTTGAAGAATCCTTGTGTATATGAAATATATATGAACTATATTTGGAAATAAATAATTATATACAAGTAGGAGCTTGATAAATTCTCTTGATATACACGTTTTAATTTTTTGTAACTAATCATGTTTGAGTGAGAGTGAATATAATTGTGATCCCTTCTGCTTTTAATCTATCATCATTTCCTCAATGTTTATAAAATTCTGTAAGTAACAATTTTTGTTCCCCAGATTAAAGATGATAAAACCATGTTTTGCAGGCATCATACGGTATATATTGCTTCTAGATAATTTTGGAATATCTGAGAAAAACAATGCAATGCATTTTTTTTATAACATAGTTAAGATGTGTGGTTTCCTAAGACCAAATGAAAAGGTTAAAAGAATCATTACTTTTTCGGGAGGTGAACATATTCAAAATATAAAAACTGCAATCATTACAAAAGTTTCTTAAGCCATTTATTAAACCAGTGACTTTCAAATTCCTGTACATTTCTTCAGTTAAAAGAATCATTACTTTTTCGGGAGGTGAACATATTCAAAATATAAAAACTGCAATCATCACAAAAGTTTCTTAAGCCATTTATTAAACCAGTGACTTTCAAATTCCTGTACATTTCTTCAGAAGAAATTCTAACCAAAATGAGCTTTATTATTGTTTTGTTTTTGTTTTTGTTTTTTTCAAGTACTATAATTATTATGCATTTTACTCCTTAACCTGTGGGGAGAAAAGTTTTTGTGTTCCTCCTTTTAACTCAGTTCTAAGACTGAGTAGTAAGACTGAAAGTGAAGACGCCTCATTTATCTTACTCCCCTCAGGTCCTCCAATTCACAGTGCTGAAAGTCAGCTTGTCTGATCGGCCTTTAGGGACCTTACTGCACTAATGAGCACTCAGGTGTAATTCATTGGAAGAAGTGTTGCAGGTGGAGACTGTTTGTTACTTAGGCTGAAAATGAGCATACTATACCAGTGCAAAATGATTTATTACAACTTTTTGCAATACCAGCAAAATGGTTCATACTCGCCAATTTTTGCTTTATGTGCAAACTTTTATTTTTTTTTTTTCAACAGAAGTCACTGTATTCTTGATGTTAATTATGGTAGTATTTCCGAACAATGTAAGCCCTGAAAAAAGTTTAGGTGCTCTTTAGAAAAACTTTTCTTGAGGCAACATGCCAGTAGTATGACTCTTTTGGTAGAGGCTTTTTTTTTTTTTTTTTTTTTTACTTTACTTATATTCATATTTTAAAATATCCCAGAACACCACGTTGTAATCCTATCTACTAGAAAAGATGAATTTATTTAACAAATATAACTATATATACAAGGGTACTTCAAAAAGTTTATGGAAAAATGGAATTAAAAGATAATACAATTTTTCCATGAAGTTTTTGAAATACACTTGTATAAGGTCTTTATAGCCATGCAAATTTACTCAAACTCCTTTACTTCTATAGAAATTAGTTGATGGGATATGACATGATAGTCTGCACACTGTTTAACTTTACACGCATATATTTTTTTTGAACTAAATATTACCAAATTTCATAAGATTTTAATTTTAGTTCCTTAGATTTTGGATTGCTCTTTGTACATTTTATGTTTAAAAAATTTATCTTGACAGTTGTAGAAGCCTTACTTACAGATGATAGCATATATCTTTTGTTTCTGTAAAACATATAACGAATATGTCAGTGGTACCAAAAAAAAAAAAAAAACAAAAAAACAGATTACCATTGTAAAGATAGCTGGATATCATTCTTTCCTGAACAACTCAGTAGATCAGTGTCACAAATTTTCCACTTTTATTTTGTTGCCATAGTTTGTCAGAAGGAAGCATCTAGAGACGCATTAATAACATTATGTCTCCCGTATTGGGTAAAATTCTATCAACTGATGCGCCATCAGTTTCCACTGCCTTTTAGTACCCAGAACACATGAAGCTTATTGACAGAGTTTGAATGTTACTGTTTCCCTAAAACTCATGGAAATCTGATCCCCAATGTGGCAGTGTTGGCAGCTGTTTGAGTCATGGGAGTGGATCCTTCATGAATGGATGCTCTCTCTGGGAGGTGAGGATAGTGAGTAAGTTCTTACTGTATCAGTTCCCACAAGAGATCATTGTTTAAATGACCCTGGTACCTCCCCTCTCTCTCTCTCTCTTTCTGTTCTCTCTGCTTCCACCATCTTGCGATGGGAGACCCCTGGGTCACTGTCACCACCACCAGATGGACTTTGGAATTCCCAGCCTCAGAAACTGTATTTTAATAAATTTTGATTTCTTTTTAAATCACCCAGTTCCAGGTATTTTGTTGTAAGTAACAGAAATGGACTAATATACTTAGAGTTCAGCCAGNACCCTTCCTGGGATGATGACTGTGCAACCTGCTTAATTTCAGCCCAAGGACGTACATTTGACAATTTTACTCTAACAGGACATTCAGGGCATTTCAGTGGCTGGCTCACCACTGATGATATTGCCTATATAAGGGATCAGAATCTCAGTGTTAGTCCCAGTTTTGACATGGACTAGCTTTGAGATCAGGCACATTGCTTCATTTCTTTGGGCTTCAGCTCTTAGCACGAATAATTAGCGAATAGAACTAGATGATTTTCAGTCTCTTGACAGGAAATTTTATTACTCTTCAATATGTTTTGTTCTATGAGGGGATATTATGCTATTAAAATTATTGCATCTATTTACAGGTTGTGAGGAACCATTTATTTTTCTTGTCTAGTTTACCCCACGTAGATTTTTAATCTCAGGAAAATCAACATCATTGACACAATACATAGAGTGGGTGATTCACAGAATTCTTATAATGGTAGGGATATTTATGTTTCATTTACAACTTTATTTCTAGTCTAGAAAATACCTAACATGTAGCTAGATGCTCACTAAATATTTGTGGAATAAATGAATTAATGAATTAATGAATGATCCACCACCGGGAGAATCTTGTTTGTTAATGATAGTGTCAAACTTCTCTTTTCTCAAAGNTGATTTATAAAAAGATGGGGCTTTAAATAGAAAAACAGAAATGACCTAACTATAAAGTCTAGTAATTATTTTAGTGGAAATTTAGAGGTTTGGATACCAAAGGGTTTGATATTAAATCTGTGCTCTACTGCAAAGTAGCTGGCACACTGAGTTTCATTTAGTTTTTGTAAAATAGGGATGTATAGAAAGCAGGTTAACCTTATCATTTCCTTTTAATAGATGAGAAGCCTGAGGTAGATGGAGGTGGGGTAACTTGCCCCAGGTCATACTTTTAATAAATAGACGCTGTCCTGAGACTGCATTGAATTATCCCCTACTACCTTTGTGAGGCTACTTATAAGAATAAAAAGAGATAATAAATTCTCCCTGAAGCATCTTCTTCACATGTTTTTCTGCTTTTTCTTAAAATGTGTCTGCTTGGCAATGGAAGGACACATTCCACTTATCTGTCATGTTACAATTTCCCTGAAGATCTCCCTATTATTCTAAGTCAGAGATCAACATTATTTATTCTTATCCTTATCTTTGTCTAATTTTAATAATCACAAGCCAAAATTAAATCAAAAATAAGAATAATTAAAATAATTAATTAATTAATTAATTAAAATAAACATTATATGTTTGATATTATAACGTATATTTTTAAATATTTTTATATTTCCCCTTTAAGTGAACAGCTAAGTAGTTAGCTTTTTGTGTTAGATGCAAATAATATTCTGTGTTATTTGAATTAAAAAGTATTTTAACTGTCTTAGCTCATGCTGCCAGAACAATATACCAGAGACAGGGTAGCTGAAAGAACGGTAATTTATTTCTCACAGTCTGGAGGCTGGGGAGTCCTTGGGTGCCCACAAATTCAGTTCCTGGTACAGGTGCTCTTTCTGGCTTATAAACACAAGGCTTTTCTGCCTTCTTGCTATATACTCATATGATGTTTCCTTGGTGCATGCACATGGAGAGAAAGAGAGAGAGATCATTTTGCCTTCTTATAAGGTCTCCAATCATATAGGTTTAGTAGGTGATCTTATCTGAACCTAATTACCTCTACTGATTTTTTTTTTCCAGCCCACCAGTCAGGAATAGGCAAATCACTAATGTGATCTCAGTAAATTTGGATCACAGGATGGGAAAGTTTTTGCATTATATAATCAATGATGATGATGATAATGAGAAGGAGGCCTGACACCAATCCTATGAAGTAGATTTTCTTCCTAGTAACATTTTTAACAGAAGAGAAAATTTAAACATAGATGGGTTAACTTGTTCAAGATCATGAAAGCACCCAGAGCAAATACCTTTCAGTCTTCTCTACTTTCAAGAAACACTTTATTTTACACACACACACACACACACACACACACACACACACACACACACACCCACTCTTCTCAAATATATCCCAGGTGACTCTGTGTATAAGGTAACATTGACCATATGTATTATCCTTAGCACTACCTTTAATTTCCAGTATAAAAAAAGAGTAAGAACTCAGAATCTTTGCTCTAATTGAAGAGGAAAATACATTCATTTTGAAGCAGTCTGTATACAATAACCAAACATAGTCAATCAACATGTTCTGCATCTCATTGACAACAAAAGCGAAACTTCCGTACTTAGTATAGTTCTCTTTTGCTTTTTGCATTAAGTTTTCAGCATAAGTTTAAGTAGCAGAGATTTTAATCTTTCTTCTTCTCCCCTTGTTTTCTCACTCTTCCACCTTAGCATCCTTTCAATTTGTCCTACTGATCATCCTCTTTGTTGCCTCTATACACAATCCAAACGTTCTTCCTCATTGCTCAAAACAGACATGATTTCAAGAAGAAAACCTCCTAATTAACCTACTCATTTACATTTGCATGTTGACAGGTGTACGAGTTGCCCTTTTTAGGTGTGATTTATAAAAAGATGGGGCTTTAAATAGAAAAACAGAAATGACCTAACTATAAAGTCTAGTAATTATTTTAGTGGAAATTTAGAGGTTTGGATACCAAAGGGTTTGATATTAAATCTGTGCTCTACTGCAAAGTAGCTGGCACACTGAGTTTCATTTAGTTTTTGTAAAATAGGGATGTATAGAAAGCAGGTTAACCTTATCATTTCCTTTTAATAGATGAGAAGCCTGAGGTAGATGGAGGTGGGGTAACTTGCCCCAGGTCATACTTTTAATAAATAGAAGCTGTCCTGAAACTGCATTGAATTATCCCCTACTACCTTTGTGAGGCTACTTATAAGAATAAAAAGAGATAATAAATTC
>NW_007731280.1:80430-96096 GCF_000696425.1 Galeopterus variegatus | reverse complement strand
CAGGTGCTCTTTCTGGCTTATAAACACAAGGCTTTTCTGCCTTCTTGCTATATACTCATATGATGTTTCCTTGGTGCATGCACATGGAGAGAAAGAGAGAGAGATCATTTTGCCTTCTTATAAGGTCTCTAATCATATAGGTTTAGTAGGTGATCTTATCTGAACCTAATTACCTCCTAAAACCTGTATCTTCAAATACAACCAATATTAGAATTTGGGGGAGGCGCATTCAGTTCATACACTGACTTCCTTTTACCTAAAAGTATTCATATTTAGACATGAGACAGAAAGCAGAAAAATATGAGACAGGATTTAAAATATATCATAAGGAGTGAATTCTAATTTTACATTTTATAGTAAGTTTTAATCCTTCTGTAATGATTCAAGCACCAGACTATCTTAGCTTGCCTTTACATATCTGTACTTAGATTTGAATTTTCTTGTAACAGTAGGTAGAGATTGTTTTTGCTATAGTAACAAAAACTATAAAAGTTGTAAGCATAATCTTATTGTAATTAAATTCCAATTATAGAAATCCTAGTGTTTGAACTGAAAGTGTTCTATTTCCATAAAACTTCGATATGCAGAATCTTATTATTCGTGTTACTACTCAAATGTTAAAAAGCTTAGACTGTGAAAACATGGTTATATAGTCAATTTCCATTTAAGCAAAGCTTTAATAGAGGCATCAAATGTGCTATTTATTGCATTAGTACTTTTGCAAGTCTTGTAGAAAGAAATCTTTTACCTTCCATTTTACAACTCTATTATAGACAATTATAGAAGGAATCACTCAATTTTTAGATAAGAACCTATTATGAGTAGGTCAATTTTCCTGATCAACTTGTGTTTTGAAAGGAGGACACTGTGCTTAGGGGGTTTCAAGGAGGAACTTTACATCAGTTTTAGAAGCTCTGGGGGTCTACTTCACGGTGTGAGCTGGTTGTGTGTTCCAGTCATCACTGGACCACCAGATGCAGGTACTTTCTCTTCCATTCTCTATACCCACACCTCATTTCTTCAACATCTTCAGTAAGATGGGAAATATCAGTTTAAAAACCAAAAATAAATCATTCTTTGATTTTTTTTTTTTTTTTGGTGGGTGGGGGTGGGGGTGTTTGATTACATCTAAAGAACATAGTGTTCTTTTTATGTATAAAGATGTAATTTATACTTGCTTATTAACAAGACTTACTTTTTAGGATTTTATTTTATTCATGTATGTGGGAGTGATGAAATTACTTGGATCAACCTACACACTTATTTATATATGTGCATGTGTGTGCCTGCACGTATGCGTGTGTCCGCTTGCACAAAGAGGGAGGGAGGGAGAGAGAAGGAGAGAGAGGGGAAAATTAGGATTCCTTTATGTCTCAGTTACTATTCTGTGTTCTGCAAATACTAAGATGGACTGGCTCTTGCTCACTAGGAGCCCATCATCTGGTAAGGGAGACAGAGACATGAGCCAGAAGCTATTAAACCATAGGTTCCACGTAAGTTTGGCTACAAATTTGAGAACAGCATAGGATGCTTTAGTAGGACAGAGAATCGTATAATAAATTTCCCCTAGAAATAAGGAAAAACAAAAACAAACAAAAAAAACACATCAGGAAGGTCTTCTCAGCAAAGGTGGATGTGTAGTAAAGAACCTTACTCAAAGAGAGGTCTGCCCTTTGTCCGGGTTTCTGAAAGATAACCTCTAAACCCTTGGAATTTCCCAAGTGCCTTTGTTATTAATGGAGGGCTCCTAGACTAAGTTAAAGAAAAAAAAAAATTCAATGATACTTGTTAAAACATAGTAAGGATAGCTTTATTCAGGACCATTGTGATAGGTACAAGAACCACAGCAACGGGATTTTGTAGAGACAGAAAGAGATTGAGCTCAACTCCAAATACAGCATGGGCAAGTGGGAATTTATAGCCAAGAAGCAGGGTGGGGGTCAGTGGATGGAAACTTACTAAGAGGAAACATCAGGGATAAAAGAAGTTCTGGCTAAACTGACCTATTTGGATTCTTGCTGAAAACAGGGCAGAGTGATCAGACGTATCCTCTGGGATGATGGAAGATGTGGAACTTGATCAGACGTCGAGAATGGTGGCTTTGTGCTAAATTGGCTTAGAAGGATTTTTTGCTAAAACTGGATTTTATAAGGAAGTACACAGATGAACCTAGGGAAAGCTTTAGGGGCCTGAATAAAGTTTGGCCAAGCAAAGAATTTTTGTCAACCACACCTCATAGTTTTTTGTAGTTGTTTGTTTGTTTGTTTTCTTCCAGGTTCATTGAAGTATATTTGTTTTTGTTTTTTTTACCCATATAATTTTATTTATATGTTAGTCTTTCAATGATGTAAAAATTTTTCATAAACATTGTTTTTTTAGGAATTTATTATTTTTTTTCGTTAAATTTTTATTTTGACAATATACAATGTATATGATTACTATGGCCCATCACCGACACCTCCCTCCCTCCTCCCTTTCTCCCCTCCCCCCCAAGAATGTCCTTTCCATTTGCTTGTTTATATTTGACAAATAAAAATTGTATATTTGTCACAAAAAATGTTTTGATAGGCCTTATGAAATAGTTACTTCAATAAAGTTAATTAACATACCCATCATCTCACATAGTCACCTTTTTTTTTTATTATGGCGAGAACACTTGAGAACTACTCTTAGCAAATTTCAAGTACGTTACTATTACTTACCTATACATTACTATTAACTGTAGTTATCATGCTATACATTAGATATCCAGTACTTACTCATCTTATAACTGAAAGTTCGTAACATCTGATTGTTTATGCTAACAGTGTGACTTAGGATGTGTCTTGGCTGTGCTAGAAAAACCATGTGATTGGAGTGTTGGTGCTTTGGTCAACCAAATGACCAGTGATTCGATCAATGGTGCCTATGTGATGAAGCCTTAATAAAAACTAAGGAGACAAATAGTCAAGTAAACTTCCTGGGATACATGTATGGTATCTCATTCAGGCTTCCATTGAGAATCAGTAAGGGTCTTGAGCATAGAAGTGTTGCCAGATGTTGCAGTTGTGACTTTCCTACTTTGCAGATCACACTAAAATAGTATGACTCTGGAGCCAGTCACTGCAGTGGTGACTTCCGCTTTCCACAGATAACAAAGTGATCTTCTCAGTACAGGACAGTCCCTCAGAGTACACTTCCGAGGTGAGCTTTTAGAAGTCATTCCAAGGGGGCTATATATAGGGTTTGTCTGATTAGGCTAAATAAATCTGCAAGTCAATTTTAACCCACTCCGTAACTTAGTTATATTCAGCAACTAAAACCTGAGTGATGAACTATGATACCCTTCTAAGAGACAATATACAAAAAGTAAAACAGAGACATGAAATCCCCAGACAAACCTACTCTACCTGGAAGCTTGTTACAGATACACAATGTCAAACCCAATCCTTCACCTACTAAATGTGAATCTACATTTTAACAAGATACCTTCTGGTTCTCAGTTAATATGCATTTTTCTATTAGAGAAAGAGAGAGAATGAAGTAAAACAAATAAATTGAGTGATAACTTCTAAGGAGTCAATATAGAAAGATGATGTATTTATTACACAGTGATTGGGGCAGAGTTCAGCTACAACTTACAAAGTGAGTTTTTCAGGGCAGGCCCCTTGAGGTTCTAGCATTTGAACTGAGACTAGAGTGATGATAAGAAACTAGTCATGAGAAGACTTGGAGAATATTGGAGACTGAAGTCCTGTCCAATACAAGGCTCTGAGATAAGAATGGTTTGATATGCTCAGAGAATAAGAAAGCTGATGTGACCTGAGTACGGTGAGTAAAGAGAAAATAAAAAAGTCATAAAATTTAAGCATGAATCTAACATGATTTATACTAGCTACAGTTGGAAAAACTATCAATGGATTTTCATCGAATGAGTAATATGACATGATTTAATTTTTTAAAGGACAGATTATAGAGAACAGATAATAAGACTGAATAATGGAAGCAAGGGATCTATTTCATTACACAGGCAAGAGATGAAAGTAGCTTGGACAATACTAGCGGCAGTGGAGATGGAGAAACTGGAAATATTCAACATTTTGTACATACTATCAACAGCACATGGTAATGAATTGGATTTGAGAGGTTAAGGAAAGAGATGTCTCATGCATAGCTCCAACTTTTAAGGTTTAGCCAACTGGCAGGATGATTCTGATACTCTTGAGATGAACACAGGAATAAGTAAGGTTTTGTTGTTAGGTTACTAAGAACATGTAAAAATGAACTGAGATATCTGTTAGATATATAGTCATCCCTTGGTGTCTGTGAGGGATTATTCCAGGACCCCCGTGGATACCAACTACTTTGGATGCTCAAGTCATATAAAATGGCATGATATTTGCATATAGTTTACATAATCCTCCCGTATAGTACTTTATGCCATCTCTGGATTACTTATACCACCTAACACAATGCCTACATAGCACTTTATTTTTGTGCATTCACCATAGTACTCAGCATATGGCAAATTCAAGTTTTGCTTTCTGAAACTTTGTGGAATTTTTTTCCCCCACAATATTTTCAATCCCCATTTGGTTGAATCCATGAATGTGGAACCCACAGATACAGAGGGCTGACTGTATAAAAAAAGATGGCAAATAGGACTCTTGAAATGAGGTGAGAAGTCAGAACTACAGCTGAAATTTGTTGATCATTTCTACTGGGATTGTATTCAAAGACAAAGGCCTGGTTAAAACTCCCTATTAAAAAAATGTGTAGAAAATAATAGAACATGTTAAGAACTAATCATTGGGGTTTCTCCTGTATGCACAGAATAAAGTAGAAGAGAGAACAGCAATGAAAGATATAAAGAGAAATTAGTGAAGTTAGAGGAAAAGAAGACATGTATTGTATCTCATTCAAGAGATATTTAACACTGTCAAGGCAGGATCAAATTTTAGAAAAATGAGTGGTTACTTTTGCTTTTGGTGTACAATCACTGATGACATCACAGGAACAATTTATTACACTGGTAGGAATGGAAGCTGCAGTAAAGTGGGGAGACAGGAACACCAGCATCAAGTCCAGGCAAATATGTTAAGAGGATTTACTAATAAGGGGTCCAGAAGAATAGAGCAGTAATTGGAGCAAGATGTAGGCTTGAAATTCATGGTTCCATTTTGTCTAATGTAAGAAAAGAGAAGAAGTTTTCATGTCGGGGAATATTACTGTAATAAAGAGAATACATGCATTAACTGCAAAGCAAAGTTCCTGAGAAGTTACATGGGATGGGATTCAGAAACTAAAAAAATATTTGATTGATTGATAGAGCAGCAACTTCTTATGTTTTGTCTGTAATGGGAACACAGATAATGAGCATAGTCAGAAGTAGGCCTTTAGACATGGTGGTACAAAGATGAGGGATTTCTAATTCTTTCATCTGACTTATGCAGAGAGGTAAACGCTGTGAGTTGTTAGATGACCATGTAGTCTTGCTATTTCTGTAGTAACTGAAGCAAACCAAAAATTAAACCATAATGGCATTGGTTCTGTTAGTCTTTTGAAAGAAGATGGCCAAGACATAAATTCAAGCTAGACTCCAGAATGTTTAGTTCAAAGTTATTGGATATTTGGACAACAATTCTCTTTACTTAAAGATGGCATGGCAGATACAAGTTTAAAAGTCTTACTTAAGTATACATGTGGCCAAAAGACTAAATTCTGGTAAATGAGATTGCAGTGAATTCTGACATGACCCACCTGAGTTTGGGACAAACTTCATGGGTTAAGGGCGTAGGCATTCACAAGACTATCCTCATCTTTCTTCAGATAATAGATACAAGTCTAAGCTGATGACAAATTCGGGGGTTTTCACTACCCATTCAGGTTCAAAAATTGGCTAGAATGACTCACAGAACTCCATACAGCACTACATTTATGTTTACCGTTTTCTTCTAGCAAAAGGAAATCAAAACGAGCCAAAGGAAGAGATGCATCAGAGTAGTCTGGGAGGGTCCTAAATGCGCAATTCCCTTGTCTTCACGGTGCATTAGCCTCCTGACAGACACACCAATGCATACAATATTCAAAGTATTACCAACCAATGTGAGCCTCAGTGTTCAGAGATTTTGTTTGTTTGTTTGTTTGTTTGTTTGCTTGTTTGTTGTTTTGATTTCATTGTATAGGCATTATTGACTAAATCAATCTGCAGTTCTCCTTTCTCCTTGGAATTTGGGCTAATATCACATGGACCAAAGCACCAACCCTCTAATTACATGGTTGGTTTTTCTGTCATGGACAGCTCCCAACCTGAGCCATCTTGTTAGTGGTTAGGAGCCTATTCTGAGTCATCCCCTTAACATGAACCATCAAGTTTGGTTCCAGGGACCCAACATGAATAATAAAGATATGCCTATCACTCAGGAAATTCTAAGAATTTAGAGATTGATTCCCAGGGATAAGAAACAAAATCAGCCAGATTATTTGTTCCAAGGGTTTAGTGGTTACTTCTCAGGCACCAAGAATAAAGACAAGCCAAATTCTTTATTATACAGAGATACAATTAAAATGGCTGCATGCATAGAATGAACTTACAAGGAGCTGATTTTACTGAGAAGGAAACTCATTTGCCTTTTTACCTTTTGTGCTCCTTCTGGCTTCCATCTTGAATATTATGTCTTGTGCTCTAAACAGCCATCTTGAATCATGAGTTGACCTTGCAGATAAAAGCCATGCTCTAGAGGAGGGCTTGGTAAACTACAGATCAGCAGCTAAATCCAGTCCATTATCTGTTTTTGCATATCAAGTTTTATTGGAATGCAATCTTCATGATTTAAGTCCATGCTGTCTAATGCTACTTCTGTGCTACAAAAAGAGAGCTGACATTTTGTGACAGAAGCAGAGTTGAGTAATTGTCCTAGAGACTGTATGACCCAGAAACCTTAAAATATTTTCTGTCAGGTTCGTTAAGTTTTTCTACCCTGATCTAGAATGACGGAAGAGGAAAGAGAATGTGTATGTCTGTGATAATTATGGAAATTCAACACCAATTCTGTACTACTTAACTCCAGGCTTCTTTCAGGCAAAACAGAAACACATTGGAAAAAAATGCGTTCTTTTTTACATATGTACGTATTTATCTATGTATTTACATAACTATGTATGTAGCTAAATACAGCCAAATCTAGTATCTAGTGATAAATCTGGTATGAAACAGACTTGAAACCTGATATTAAAAAGTTCTTTTTATTAAAAACTAATACATTTAAATGTTTACCATGTCAACATTTTGCCATATGTCATTTATTTTATACTTAGGGAGACTTTAAGAATGTCTTTGGAAACTTATGTCAAAGTCTCATTTAGTTAGCACTCATTAGAAAAAGTGCTAATTAGAAGGAAAAAAAGAGAAAGAATTTTAAGACAGCTATTAATATCCTTCCTCATCCTATAACATGATTTTCTTGATTTTTCAATGAGCCAATATTTGCTGTGATCCAAAAGTATTCTGAGAATATCATCATCATTGTAAATATCCTGCAGCAAAATACAAAATCTACTTATTACCGTATGTCAAGTTTTCAATCTCCCCACTTAGTAACAAGTTACCAGTTTTTCTATGTTTAATGCTAGAGATAATATTTCTTACAAAAATATGATGCTTTCATTTAATAGAATATTCAGAATAAAGATGACTGAGTTTTCTAACATTTTATCTAAAATGTTACTAACATCTGGAGGGATCTTCATTGATATTGAACAAATGCTACATTAAGTTTTAGTGTTATTATATCATGCAGTACATCAAATATATCCTAATCTACACCATGCAAATGTCGTGGTTTCAAAAATTTATAGTAGTATCCCAGCATAGTTCCATAATTACACATTTATTTAACCAATTAAGCATGAAAGTGGCTTTATTGTCAGAGATATGATATGTGGCCTGAACATAACTTGGTTAATGAGGAACAAGAGATGTCTGCTAAGTAGGGCAGGTATTCTGTTAGCAGAAACTGCTAATTGTCTCTGACATATGTCAGATTAAATGGTTTATGTAAAAAATACACTGTGTGGAAAAATCATATTGAAAATATGCCTTTTCTTTTTATTTATAAAATGTTTGTAAACATTTAGCTCTAGGAGATTAAAAAAAGAAAATTTTCTATAGACAGTAGTTGCACACATTGTGCAAATTCTCCTGTGTACTCAGTCGATGATAAATAATTACTGCCATTTCAGGTTTTTGTCTGTTATGAACTTCTAGAGAAAAATCTTTACTTCCAATTTCTAATTATCCAGACTCCCAAATGGATCCACCCACAAAATCCCTTGGCTTAAGTTGAAGCCAAGTCTTAACTCATAAAATTCTTTTAACTCCCTCAAGTCCTTCTCCTTTCTTATAAATAAGAAAAACAATCAACATTATACCTGAGGATGAGAAAAATATTGAAGGTAACACATTTTTAAATGCCTGTTGTAGGATTTCAGTAAAGCTCCTTATCGCTGGTTGACAAAGAAATAGTAGAAATATAAGCAAGTCCAGGGTACTGGGGTTGGCGTTTGAAGGTGATCTCTGTTAGGAAATACAAAGCACTAGATAAAAAAGGAAATTCTGAAATACAGGGTACTTCTATTTATTGATTAAAAATAGAAAAAAAATATTGAATGACTCTGCTTGAAGTCACTGAGATAATTCAGCACAATTTCTAGAGCCTAGATAAAAAAGGAAATTCTGAAATACAGGGTACTTCTATTTATTGATTAAAAATAGAAAAAAAAAATTGAATGACTCTGCTTGAAGTCACTGAGATAATTCAGCACAATTTCTAGAGCCTAGATATGTGACTCAAACCAATCTGCATTAAAGTATCTGGAAATAGTCTGTCTGAAATACTAATTATGAACTTTTTTCTTTTGCTTTACATTATGTTCAATGTGCAACTTGTTAATATGGCTGTTTTAGAAATGTTTTGTTAAGGAAGCAGTGTAGCATAGAGATTATAGTATCACACATTCTTTTAGCTACTAAATTTATCATATTAGTCAATTTAAATAACTTCTTCATAATTGCTTCATGTAATTAAGTTTTATATATTATTATTGATCATATAAGTTTATCACACAAAAATGGCACTTAGTATTTACAAATAATAGTCTTCTCCACACTCATATTCCATACATGCAGAACCACAGAAAAGACAGTGTTTTCTCTTAAACTTATGATACTTTCAGTAGATAGAAAATATACAGTGGGCTACAACAGGAACTGACACCATTTCTCAGGCTCATAATTAGTTTGGTTAAAATAGCAAAGTTATTTTGACAAAATAATAATACATTCCCTTATATTTTTCCCATATTTACATGTCTAATTTTGATTAGATCTTTTAGCATACAAAAAACATTTTTAATTATTAAATAATGTTTAACATAATTTAAATTTAAACATATTTTAAGTAGTAAATTTTGGGGATAAAATTGTTATGGTTTTTTTTCCATAATTAATTCTTCTTCCCACTGATAAAAATTATTAGACATAATGCAATAATTTTCTTTTATGTTTCTTTAAAATAAGGGTTGGTAAATATGACCAAAGTAGTTCAAACACAATTTTTGTTGCTAGTTTTCTTTTTTAATGTAAGTTTGAAATATCAAAGACAGTACTTTTTTTTATATAACACATAATGTACTTCCATATTGGTTTATGCAATTACCATTGTGTACTAAAACTTCAAATCATTTATAATTAAGTTATATTTTATGAAAAATGTAATGTGCTTATCTAGTAAATAATAAAGGCATCTTAAACAAAAAAATCCTTTCAATATTTCTTTCTCGTGTGATAAATTAAGAACATTTTGTTCTGAATACTTTCCATTTGTTATTTCCCAGTCATATTTTATTGAAAATCTTTGACTCATATCTTGACACCATTTCTAATCGATATAAGTTAGTTCTAGCTTGTCTTAAAACAAATTCACAAGTCTTAAGTTTGGTCTGACCTCCATAAAAAGTAAATGCTATTTGTATCTTAAACTATCTTTGTAGTCTGGCACACCCAAACTATTTTTTTTATTATTTTATTTTATTTATTTTTTTATTGTGGTAAAACACATATAAAGATTGCAATTTTAAGCATTTTTAAACACTCAGTTTCATGGAATTAATTACTTTCAAAATGCTATGTAATTATCTCTATTTCCAAAACCTTATCGTCATCCTAAACATAGACTCTATACTCAGTAAGCAATAACTTTTTATTATTCCTTCCTCCCTGTTTCTGGTAACCTCTACGCTACTTCTGTCTCTGAATTCTTTTTTTTTTTCTTAACTGGCTATTGACCCATGATAATTGTATTTATGGAGTAAATTGTTATATTTAGATGTGTGTGTGCATATATATATATATAATCACTTTTTAACCAGGGTCTTCAGCTCTAGGAACTCTGACACCCAACTCAAAAAGGGTGGATCTGATCATTTCAGCTTCTGTTTTCATGTTCAAGTTTACATTTGTCTAGAATCCACTCAACAATTAACTACTTTAAATCACACTAACTTTTTAAGATCTTTTGTCTCATTTTTCCTGGAATCATTTATGACTGGATACTTTCTTCCCCAATACCTTACAGAAATTAAAATCTGCCTCCATGAAATTCAGTAATTACTTAAGTTCATAGTTCTTTCTGTATTTGTTTCAGAAATGTTAGGTTTATCTCCCAAATACTTTATGGTTTCTGGAGAGAAGAAGCAACCTGTTGTTCTCTTCTGTCTCTCATAGCTATAGTTTAAAAAAATGTGACCAATCTTTAGGAATTATATTATTAATTAACTGCCAGCAGCTACCTTTGTAAATGTGTTCTGAGTTTGCCACATAGTGCCTGCCTGACTACCTGACTTATGAGGGCTGAATGATTGACATTATTGCCATTATTATTTTCTCTTTCTTTTATTTTTTTAAAACCTGCATTTTTAAAATATTTTTTTAAAAATTGTATCCTTCTTTACAAATACAGTGACTTTGGGGCTCTGTCTTCTCTTCCAGACTTTTAAATAGTGATGTATCCTAGGAGGTGTGCTCTTCTTTCTCTGTGCTCTCTCCTTCACTCCCTCATCACTTACTTTGAAGATAATCTTGATACAAAGAGAGATTGGTATGATATATAGTTATAGGGGGTGGGAAAGTGGTAAACAGAGTATTCGTTGTTTTTTGTTTATTTTTATTTTTTTAGGTTGGGAGAAATGTAGAGATTTATGAGAGTAAAGGGTTTGAGCAACTGTAAATGTAGATGCTTCTGAAAGATGACTGAAGGTGTAAAGTAGAGTGAGATGGAATCAGAGGACATTAATGTTTTCAATGAAGCAAAAGCAAGGTAGTCATCAAAGAAAGAAGAGGAAATGTTGTCTAGGAGTATTGAGAATTTTGAAGATGTTGAATTGTCACCCAGCAGAAAGAAGGTGTCTGACTTCAGACAAACGTAAGAATTACTCTGGCAAGGCTGGAGTTTTTGTTGAAGTTTTGAACTTCGTAGGAACTTTGCATTAAGATAAATATTCATCTGAAAAATATGATCACTGTCCTATAATAGCTCAAAACCTAGTTTAGAAAACAAGCACATAAAAGTGTTATAGGGAACAAACTCTGTTGAGTGCTAAGAAACAGAAAATATGCTAGAGACTTTAAAAGATTGAAATATTACTTCCTTAGAGCAACATGTGGACAGATTTCTATGAGCAGCATTGTCTTTCAGATATCTTGAGAAATAAAACTGTCCAAACACTGGGAAAAACAGGGACCAGTCAACTTCCGTTTACTATTCAGAGCTTTCAAAAGCCTTTCTACATGTGTCACACACACGATGCAGACGTACAAAAATAACTTTACGAAGTTTATATGTTTGAAGAGTACAAACTCCACAATAAGAAATAGGACATGAATGCAAGTGGCTATAATATAAAATTAAGAGAGATATTTCTTAAAAGATATATGAGCTTTCAAACACAGGAAAAGATCTGTTCCTGAGTGTATCACCACTCTGATTCAAAGATTGAGTCTATGTTGCCAAAAAACTAATTAAGTTGACTATTTTGATGTTCCATTTTATACGGTTTCTTCCTGCAAACATAAAACTTCCTTCCCATCCTTCTTAAAGATTAAGACATAGCAGAAGATGGTGTTCAGGGTTCACATAACATTTCCTTTAATACCTGTAATCTTTGACAAGATTATAAACAAGTGTGAGCCTTGGTTTTCTTTTATCAATGTTGTACTTAACTGGAGCTCTGTGATCCCAGAAAACAGCAATGGTTAAGAAATCCTCCACCTTTTTGTGTTCCAGGATACAGCTTTCTGCAAGCAATAGCCTTTCCCATATGACTGTATATCCTGAGATAAAACCCACCTCCTACTTTCCTCAATGACTCAGATAAAATGCTTTTCCTTTCTACTCATAACTCCTATAAGAATCAGGATTACTCCCCTGCTTACCTGCCTCTATAATAACTCACATCCCTTCCCTTTCTCTGGGACTTTTCACATTAACAAATATTCTCCTTGTTATAGTAAGCTGGGTCAAACTATCTCCTCAATTTTCTGGTGAATTTTATCTTTCTTAAGGTAATACATTTTGCATAAATCCATTTTTCAAAAAGGTTAAATAAATAATATAAGCAAAGCACTTAGCAGGATACCCGCGACACAGTTTACTTTTAAATACTCAAATCTGCATATAGTATTATTGGGAATACCTAAGAAAAGTAGACCTTTAACCAAGAGTCTGGCAAATCCATTTTTCAAAAAGGTTAAATAAATAATATAAGCAAAGCACTTAGCAGGATACCCGCAACACAGTTTACTTTTAAATACTCAAATCTGCATATAGTATTATTGGGAATACCTAAGAAAAGTAGACTTTTAACCAAGAGTCTGGTTCTACGGGTAAATATAATTTACTTTTTACAATTAGATATAGATGAGATTATGTCTATTCTTAACCAGGTGATAAGTTTAAGTGAAGGTAGGTGCAAATTGATACCAAAATTATATAAATATCCCTAGCCAAGAAACAGAAATCTATCTTATGCCCTGTTTTCTTAAACTCCCCCTCAACCTCCACCCCATACTCAGGCATTATGACAAGTGTCTTGCAAGAAAAAGGTCACCTTGAGTCAGGCAGAGCATATTATCATGGCAGATCAGGCAAATATCTGGTGAAATCAGACAACAGAATCTCCCATTAATAACTGAGGAATTGTAGACACAGAATCAACAAGAAAACTTGACTTAGAGATGAATACTGTAGGTTCCAAACTCAAGGTCTGCTGGATTCTCATACTCTCTTACACAGGAGTAGCAGGGTTCATACAGATTTTCTAAGCAATTTCTTTTCTGAATGTATTTAAGCAACAAAAAATTACGTCTAATATTACTCATGCTAATTATTGAACACTCTGTGCAGAATTAGGTGAAGCCATATAAATAATTTGCTATAACCTTTGGAGTATAGATTCCTGATTAGTCTCTCAAATGCTAACCAAACACCCCTGGAATAGGAATTCCTGACTCATATACTTCAAATCTTAACTAATAACCCCTACATTGGTAATTTGCTCTAGCTTATATAGAAATATTGACCACTACTTTCAACAAAATATTGTTCAAGTAGTATAATATCAGACATCAGTAATGTTTTATGTTTTGTTTTCTTTTGTTTTACATACCACATAAATGAATTAGAACCTGCTTGAAGTCTTGAGTTTATCATTATATATATTGGACCTTTGTAGCTTTATACAGGTAATTTTCTTTTGAAAAATTTTTCTAACTGTTTGAAAGGATGACTTCTAAGTAGATGGACTCAAAACACAGAGTTTTACTTCATTGAATATTTCATAGGTCAGCCTCATTGTAGCTACTCTTTAGTTTTTATTACTGGTATCATTATTTTCTCCACTATGTGATCCTATCTTAAGTATATAGAAAAAAATTGAAGAATTGGTCGGAGTATAATTGAGAATCTGAGTAGAAAGACTATATTCTATGTTAAAAAATATGGCAGGGACATTAATCATAAAAATAAATTTAAATTTAGCCAATTTTTGTTTTAAACTACATATTAAATATCAGAAATATAGAAACAAGCATTCTACACCAAAATAATTGTATTCTGCTGAAAGGCCTTTTTCTTTTTTTTTAGTAGAGCATCTGAAAGAACCAATAACAATAAAATAAATATTTTTTAAAGTGTGCCATAAGCTCTTAAAACAGACAGTACTGACATTTTGAGGTATGAAAGGAGATTAATTTTGGATAGAGAAACAGAGGATGTTAAGAAAATTTAAATGCTTCTTTTGGCAGATAAAGAAAAAATCTCTTTACTGTTTCCTGTTGCTGTTATATATTTGCGACATTATCCACACATCTACTAGTTCTTTTAAGGAAAGCGGACAAATGAGAAAAAAATGTTTAAATGTGAGTGGTTGAAGTTTTATGAAGACATTTTTTTGAAAGAAAATATTTGCAAAAAGATAATTTTCAAAGTCACTACCAAAACAAAGTTATCAGGAAGGAATTAGCACATATTATTTGTTAAAAGGTCATTTTCAGATTGCTTTGTATGACTTTCCCTTGCCCTTGAAACTTTCATTGTTCACTTTCCTTACAAAGTATTTTGCTAGGCTACGAGTTTTGACAGGATGCTCAGAAGTCTAATCATGGTGGAGTATGAATGACAAAGATTCTAGACACCAGTGGGTTGAGGTGGGAATGTTTGAAACTTTCATTGTTCACTTTCCTTACAAAGTATTTTGCTAGGCTACGAGTTTTGACAGGCTGCTCAGAAGTCTAATCATGGTGGAGTATGAATGACAAAGATTCTAGACACCAGTGGGTTGAGGTGGGAATGCACAGGCACAGGATGTCATTTACTCCCACCTATTTTCTCCAGTGGACAAGTATATTAACCCTAAAAGTCCCATCATTTTCAAAGTATTTTTTTTCAAATTAACTTAAATGTCTCCAGAAAGACCTATTATCACACGCACATGCACACACACAGACTTTGCGAAAGAAAGACTAGTTTACATCAGTACACGTACTTTGTGTAAAAACTAAGAAATATTTTCTAAAATGCAGTACTTATTCTAGGGGCAGTGAAAGTACAGTTAATAACAGCTGTTTTTGTTCTTCTTGATTTTTGTTTGCTTGTTTCTTTGTTTGTTGTTTGTGTCTCCAAATATTCATTTGTCCATCTTTTGGCAACATCACACACATTTTTTGTTTGAGGAACAACCTTTCCCAACTCTAGATCCATGTGTATTAGGATGCACCCACCCCACATGTGTGATTCTGAGGGATGACACAAAATCTTGGCCAGCCCAGCCTGTGTTTCCCAGTTAATAACTCAACTGTCCTTCCCAGTTAATAACTCAAAGGGAGCAGACAATTGATTCTGTTTGGGCCAAAGAGACAATCCAGAATATTCACTGGAAGTCTTTTTTTATATATATATTTTATTTTATTTTATTTTATTTTGTCAATATACAATGCAGTTGATTATTGTGGCCTATTACCGAAACTTCCCTCCCAACAATGTCCTTTCTGTTTGCTTGTCGTATCAATTTCAAGGAATTGCAATTGTTATGTCTTCTTCCCCACCCGGTTTTATTTATTTATTTATTTATTTA
>NW_007731280.1:74677-79399 GCF_000696425.1 Galeopterus variegatus | reverse complement strand
GCAATTGTTTGAGGAACCTCCATACCATTTTCCAGAGAGGCTGCACCATTTTGCAGTCCCATCAGCAATGTATGAGAGTTAACAGAGTTAAAAGACAACCAACAGAATGGGAGAAGATATTTGCAAAATATACATCTGACAAAGGATTAATATCCAGAATATACAAGGAACTCAAATAACTTTACAAGAAAAAAACAAGCAACCCAATTAAAAAAAATGGGCAAAAGAGCTAAATAGGCATTTCTGTAAGGAAGACATACGAATGGCCAACAGACATTTGAAAAAATGCTCAACATCACTCGGCATTAGGGAAATGAAAATCAAAACCACACTGAGATACCATCTCACCCCAGTTAGGATGGCCAAAATCCAGAAGACTCTGAACGATAAATGCTGGCGAGGTCACTGGAAATCTTTGAATTCTAGATTTTGCAAGCTGATTACAGGTGAGTCTGAGCCTTGCCAGCCATTTCTGCAGCAAACAGTAAGAGGATGCTTGAGAATTTAGCCAATTTAAAGAAACCAGAAGTGAGAGTAGAAAGAGAGAGAGCCAAAGAGAAACAATTAGTCTCAGAGAAATCGTTTAAGCACCCAGATCCAGCAGTACAACAAATCTCTTCCTAGAATTTTCACTTACATAAACTAATAGTTTTTCTTATTTGATTACATAAATATGAAGAGTTATGTCTCTCAAAAAATGAAGCATTCTGGTCAACATAAAGAGAGCTACTCAGATGTCTAAGCCATAAACTCATTTAGTAATTTGTTATCAGCCCCAGCTCTTACTAACCCAATTCATGTGTCCTTTAACACCCTCAACTTTTCCATTTGTGTAATGATGTGAGAGCTGCCCACCTTCATTTCCTGAGTCATGAAGACTATTTTGGGGGATTCTACAACAATATATTTTACTTAGATTGGAATGGCTATTCTTGTTTCTTCTTTTCTGTAATTCTTTAAAAGTCTAGAATGCTTATTTTTCTCATATTTGTAATACGTATTTTCAGTTTGAAAATTAATCTTCCTTTGCTGCATAAAACTCCACATAAGTCAGTTTCCATTTTCAAAATTAAATCTGTGCTATAAATTATAAATACTTCAGTCGTGGAGAAAATGCATTTAAAAGAAAGCAAAACAAACATTTCTGTCTCTTTTGAGATTGTCAGAAATTCATTACTGTGGTAAAACTTAAATAAACATGTTCTGTCGTTAAAAGAAATCCTTTTTTGTGTGTGTGGTGGTGATTCCTGTTCTCTTTCTCTGGTCTTTTCATACATATGCTCAAATTAAAAATATTCTTGGTCCTATGCTTGAAGAAACTTAACACCATAAGAAAATAATTTCCAGTCCTAAGAACAAGATTTTATGTTGTTTTATTTTATTTTGTTACTGTACCTTGTCTTTATCGAAGATAATTAGTTGAGAAACTGGATGTTTTGATTTGAATGCCTCTGTATTAGTCAGGATTCTCCAAAGAAGCAGAATAGGATGGATATATATAGAGAGAGACATATAGAAAAAGATTTGTTGTGAGTGAATGGCAGATGTGATGATGGATCACAATCTGCTGTCTGCAAGATGGAGGCCCAGAAATGCTGATGGTGTGATTCCAGTCTAAACCCAAAGGCCTGAGATCCAGCATACCAATGGTGTAAGTCCCAGCCCAAGCCCAAAGGCTCAAGAACCAGAAGCTCTGATTTCTGAGTGTAGAAAAAGATGGACGGCCCAGCTCAAGCAGAGAGAACTAGTTCACCCTTTCTCTACCTTTTTGTGCTATTTGGGGCCTTTTTTAGTGCTATTTGGGCTCTCTGTGGATTGGATGATGCCTAACCACATTGCTAAGGGTGATGTTCTTACACAGTCTACAGATTCAAATTTTATTCTCTTCCAGAAACACCCTCATAGACACATCCAAAAATAATGTATTATTGGCTGTCTGGGCATCTGTTAGCCCATTCAAGTTGACATATAAAATTAACCATTACAATCTCTTTTTAAGAGAAGAAAAATATATATGTGTTTGCTTCTTCCTAGAAGAGGGAGAAATATGTGTGTTTGCTTTGTTGTGTTTTGACATCTATTTTACTTCTGCCTTTTTGCAATTACTAAATTATCAGCCACAACAGAGAAGTGATGTTAAATAAGCCTTCTGTTTGAGAATTATTGTGTATGTCATCACCGTGGTCAAGGAGCATGAGCATAATGGTCAGTTTAGCTTTCAGTGCCTGCATATCCTGATGTCAGTGACTGAGCTGCTTACTGCAGCTATAGTGGGGCAAGCTCTCTGTGAGAGGGGTGGCTAATGTGAATGTGCAGCATGCTGTAATCAAGGATGTGAGACTGAATGAAACAGAGCAATAGCTGAGCATCTCTGACGGTCTGAGGAAAAAATTTATGGAGATATCCAGGAATTCACCTGGGTTACAAGTTTCCTTCTTTGGACCATTCCTGGCTCTGGAGAAGCACCTCATCTCCAGAGACCATGGCCTGAAACTACTAAGTACACAGGTATACAAAGATGGCATTATGGATCCCCAGAAAGAGCTACCCTATGCCCCTGAACATACCTGTGCTAGGGGTTACCTGGATGAGGAGACAAGACATGTTCTATCAGTATCCAGAGACAAAGTTGATGTGTATTATAACACCCCCCCCACACACACACACAAATATACACACACAGGAGGAGGTCATGTATAGCAGCAGAGCTGGTGAGCTGACAAGCTGATCGTACTGCAGGGGTTACCTGGATGAGGAGACAAGACATGTTCTATCAGTATCCAGAGACAAAGCTGATGTGTATTATAACACCCCCCCCCCACACACACAAATATGCACACACAGGAGGAGGTCATGTATAGCAGCAGAGCTGGTGAGCTGACAAGCTGATCGTACTGTCACTTTCAGAGAAGACCATCTGGGCCCAAAAAGAGGAGCTCTACACCAACATCCAATCATGCAAGTCCTTCCAGAAGGCTCCAACTGAGATACCAGTTAGCTGCTTCAAGGGTGGTAGGGTGACAGTGTTGGAGCATATCGATACTGCATACTTCTTGAAGGAGCAGAATTAGTTCCTGTCTTGACAGTATCAGATGAGCAAAGACACTGCAGAGATCATCAAGATCTTCATCACCATCATCAAGGTGATGGTGACCAAGCAGCAAGAGTAGCTCTCTTTCAGTGACCTCTGGATCTCAATCCCAGGCACTGAGCTCCTGACACCAAAGAAATCAGTAGGGCAGAGTTTAAGCAGTTCAGTGGTGGCAAGATGCCACATCTTGGAGGTGAGTACCGAAGATGCTTCTCAAAGACACTGGCTGTACTGTTGGCACTTTCCTGCTGGATTCCAAGGAGAAGGTGAGCAAATAGGAGCCCATGAAGTGGGGCCTGGTGAGGCCTAGCAAAGGACACCACAGTCCTGCTCAAGGCCCAGACAGCCTCTGGTGTCCTGGAGGACACTGTATAAAACCAGAGCATATACATCAATCAAAACATGAAGTCTGGCTGGCTTGGCATGGCCAGAGCTGCACAAGAGGCTGCTATCTGCTAAGAAGGCCAACACTGGCTACAAGAACCCCTACTCAGTCAATATTCTTTTTTCCATTACACGAAGAAGGGTCTAGTTTTCAGGGATCCCACCATCTTTCTGCTAGGTCCCAGAGGTCATATCATTAACTCCAAGCATAGCCACCACATGCTCATGAAGGTGGACTACTAGTGTCACCCTTTCCATAAGGAGATGAGCCAAATCTTCCTGTACTGGCCCAATAACACCAGAGCCTTCTTCTACCTCAATACATGGAGAACTACTCCTACATTCAGCTCCTGAACACTCCAGGAGGAACCTGAAACAGCCTCTATCTCCTGCAGCTAAAAGAAGCAGAGAATCCTGAGATGGTGGAGACAACCTAGGTGGATATTGGTAAGATCTGCAAGATATTTGTAGAGATGCAGATTGACATCCCTGGCTGTAGTCATAACAACATCACTGTGCCCCTGTGGAAGGTGAGGCAGTCAAGTCTGACTCTGGAGGAGCAACGTGCAGAGCTGAGAGAGGATTTTAATGCCTGCCAGGAGAGCAAAGAGTGCACGATCACCATCATGAGTGAAATCATTGAGAAGGCAGAACTAATTCTCCATTAGAGCCTTTCCTGTTATTACTCTGTACTCCACAGCCTCACTGCCAAAAACTTACACAAGGCCTGTCTCTTCTCAAAGATTTATAACTTGCTCCAAGAGGATACAAAAACCTCCACTAGGTGTCGAAAGTGAGCCTTCTTGTTGCTACCGCTGTGGCATAAGCTGAATATCACTTCTACCTGCCTGGCATCAGGCAAACACTAACCATGAAGGCCCTCAAAATAGAGCCCATGGACCTCACATGTCCTGCTTGCTGCTGAGGTTTCCGTGGTGAAGCAAGTGATTGACCTTGGAATAGTCTGTGCAGAAGCTCTGTGGGACTCTGAGCTGCACAACTGAATGCTGTCTGCTGAATGGACTGTGACTTATTACCCTGACTTGAACCCTACACTGAGCACATCATCTTGGCATTCCAGGGCAAAAAGAAGTGAAATCTTACCTCCTTCCTTTCAAGAGGAATGTCGAACAGCATGCATTTTAAAAGCCTGATTCATTTTTTCAGTGTTTTTCACCTACAATTAGGATGACATCTGGCTGTCACCCTGGGGGTAAGAATTGGGGCACAGGCCAGTTGTTATTTTC
>NW_007731280.1:72779-74114 GCF_000696425.1 Galeopterus variegatus | reverse complement strand
GAATGTCGAACAGCATGCATTTTAAAAGCCTGATTCATTTTTTCAGTGTTTTTCACCTACAATTAGGATGACATCTGGCTGTCACCCTGGGGGTAAGAATTGGGGCACAGGCCAGTTGTTATTTTCTATAATGTAAATAAAAATTAATCTACTCCGCTCTAGAAACTTCTTGTGCACATTCAAGATAATATTTATAAAGGCGGAAATTTTTAAAACTTTACAGTACGTTACTTGCTTTTGTTCACTAAGATCAGCTTGATGTCTTAATAATTTAGTTGTTACCTATAAAATTTGGACCTTTTATAAACACCTTTGGAATGCTTATATAACACTATAAACATGTAGAATATTTTTTAATGTGGGGAGGAAAAGAGGTAGATTAATGAGTACAAAACTATGCTATATACCCCAAATGAATCATTGTGCAGTGTATTCATGTGTTGAAAAACACTCCACTTCATAAAAATAAATATAAAAAGTTGACAAAATAAAAATACTTTCCCACCCATTGTTTATTAGTTTTTCTCTCTCTCTGTCTGTCTCTCTCTCTCATACACAAACACACACACACACACGCACACACACAACTAATTAGAAGGAATTACAGACAAGAATCCAAATAACTATGTCTAGTTCAAAAAAGCTATCTCATTTTTTTATAAAGATCATTATATAAATATGACTATTAGGGGCAATAAAGTAAAATGGTTAAGGAAGCAGATTTCTGATGCCCCCAAAATCTCTTTCCTTCTCCCATGTGTGTTGCCCACTGTCAAGTATTCAGTACTCCAAATATCTTTTGTCTTTTTGAAAAAATAGAGCTTTGATGTTGGAGATGCAAAAACCACTTGATGATGTCAATATGTAGGCTTAATGTGTCACCCCCACTATGAGGATATGCGCTGGAAAAGAACTAAAGTAATATATAGATAATGGAAAATAGAGGAGAGTGTTCTACAGATAACAGATACTTTTTAAGCTCCACAGGTCATTTAACAGAATTGGTAATTGCTCACTCTACAAAAAAAGTTATTTTTCAAAAACAAAGGACCAAATGTTTCCTGCTCCTTGCACTGTGCCTCCGTCCCAACGCCCTGCCGCTGTTCACCCCTTGCTCACTCTCGCCTCTTCCCATTCTTCCTATTGTTGTCTGTTCAAGATTCATCAGCCCCTTTGCTGGTCCACAACAGGCCAAGTTCACATTCATCTGAAGTCTTTGCTTGTTCCTGGTATTCTTAAACACAATATCCTAGAGCTTCCTAACTTAAGACTTCGCTCAAATGTCAACTAAGCATTGAACTTCCCCTTTGATACCTTATATGATACAGCAACACT
>NW_007731280.1:70638-72131 GCF_000696425.1 Galeopterus variegatus | reverse complement strand
TTGTCTGTTCAAGATTCATCAGCCCCTTTGCTGGTCCACAACAGGCCAAGTTCACATTCATCTGAAGTCTTTGCTTGTTCCTGGTATTCTTAAACACAATATCCTAGAGCTTCCTAACTTAAGACTTCGCTCAAATGTCAACTAAGCATTGAACTTCCCCTTTGATACCTTATATGATACAGCAACACTACACAAATTGCCCCCGCCTCTGAAACTGCATTTTATCAATGTACTTTTTTCAACATTTCATAGTGTTTTCCTTGAGATATGCCTCCTGAATATATTTGTTTTTGTTCATCCTATTTCTTCTTACCTATCTTTTAACTAGTAAGTTTTAATGTTATTTATTGATAATTGTGGCTTACTTTTACTATCTTATTTTATAATTTCTATTATTCCTACATCTGTGTACTTTTGTTTTTCAATGTTCACCCCTCCTTTTGCATCAATAGAGCTTTTATTACTCTTACCTTTTTAGATTTCTTATTCCATTCTTTTTTCTTTCTTTCCCTCTTTCCACTGGTTTGGATATGCTGTATTCTAGAACGGGCATGTGCAATCTATGGTTTGGGGAGCAGAGAGAACAAGAGCTTAATATTTATTTTTGTTTATCAAGTTTTATCGATACATAACCCTGTCGGTTGCTTATATATCGTCACTGTCTGCTTTCAATCAACAATGACATAATTGCGTAGTTGAGACAGAGACCTTCTGGCTGCTGACACCTAAAATATTTACATAAAATTGTTGTCATCCCTTGCTCTGCGGGAAATTACTTTTAAAATCTCACCACATATTTACATTAAACATTCAAACAGTATTTTAACTGTTCTTATGAACAGTATAAGTCTTGCTAAAACACTTTGCTATGGCTTGAATGTTTGTCCCCTCGAAAGCTGACGTAGAAGATTGATTCCTAATGCACCAGTGTTGAAAAATGGGGCCTTTAGGAGAGGACTGAATCATGAGGGCCCTACCCTCATGAATGGATTAATCCACTCCGGATGTCCATTTCCTAGGACTCAGGACGCCCACTTTTCCAATCTCAGAACAAGGGTCTTTGCTTCATAGTGCAGGATTCTATGTAGACTTTCCTTACATCTTGTAAAACTAGCATCTCGAATTGTAAATGCTGTCCAGGATCTAGTTACTCTGCAAAAGGAGAGTCCTTCCAAAAGCCTTGTCCACCAATAATGCAAAGCGAACATCTCACTTCATTCTCTATTTCCATTTTAGGACTTCGATTTTCTTCACAGAATTTATCTCCTGTTTTTATTACATGCTAGTCTGTTCATTTTCTAACTGCTGTTCTTGAAATAAGCTCCCTCATTACTTATGTTCACCGCTTTATTCCTTTCACCTAGAACAGTGTCTGAAATATTGTTGGGAACTAATAAATATTCACAAAATGAATAAAATACAATGAAAATAAAGGTGAATTCATGTACAATGTGTGGTGAAATTGATATCTACTGGGGTCATTCCTCCTTCTG
>NW_007731280.1:69288-70136 GCF_000696425.1 Galeopterus variegatus | reverse complement strand
AGGTGAATTCATGTACAATGTGTGGTGAAATTGATATCTACTGGGGTCATTCCTCCTTCTGCACCTGTATGTTTTGAAACTATTCATTTTTAAGAATGAATTTAAATATTATTTTCCTCTATGAAAATCTCTTTTCTGCCTCTAAACTATTTGTAGGGAGAATTTTTTATATGTTATACCATCTGTTACACACTCTGCTCTTATCTGAAGAAATTCCCATATTCTGAATCCCACATTCTCAAAGGAGAAGCCAAAATCTATTTCTTAACTTCCTTTATACCTAATATACAAGCATGTGACCTAGACTCTGCCAGTCAGAGACACCTTGATACGATTTTAATTAGGAAGAGAGCATTGTCTTGAGGTGGGTACTTTTTGGATCCTGTTTCTGGTGCTTGATATGAAGTCTGGATGAGGGTTATCAAGCTCCCAGAAACATCAACGGAAAATGTTTTGTCATTGACCTCTAGCCCTCAGGATTCTATCTCATAAGCTTTGGTGCCTGTGTCCAGATGGGATGGCAGAAATTTCTGGGTTGGCTCTGTGATGGGATACTTTGTATATTCTTTCTGTTTACAGCCTTCTTGGCCTGGTAAGTTTGACTTTCCTAGAGATTATGTGATCTACCTAATAGCCCTTCAAAATTCCTCTTCTGTGTCAACAAGCTAAAATTGGTTCTTTTGTTTCCAACTAAGAATTCTAAATGATATATCATTTTATTATAGTACTTCATAATTTTCTAAGATGATATAGATATATTTTGATAACTTCTTCCTGAAGGAACCAAAAAAATAGCTCATTGTATGCATTGCCTAACATGATTCTCCTTTGTTGTTTTAAAGAAAATA
>NW_007731280.1:66802-68076 GCF_000696425.1 Galeopterus variegatus | reverse complement strand
CCTGAGACTGGGTAATTTATAAGGAAAAGAGGTTTATTTGGCTTACTATTCTGGGACAGCTACATCTGGCATGGGCCTCAGGCTGCTTCTACTCATGGCAGAAAGAGGCAGGCAGCTGGTGGGTACAAGCAGATCACATGGCGAGAGGAAGCAAGAGAGAGAGAGAAGGTGCCAGGGTCTTTTAAACAACCTGCTCTCTCGGGAACTAATAGAGCGAGAACTCACTCATTTATCCCTCCTCCCCCAAGGAGAGCATTAATCCATTCATGAGTGATCTGCCCCCATGTCTCAATCAGTTTCCAACACTGCCACATTGGCAATCAAATTTCCACATGAGTTTTGGAGGGGACAAGACATCCAAACTCCATCAACTTGTTTCATTAAAACCACAATAGTTGTTACAAGCACAGTACAAAAATCTTAAAATGTTAATTAAAAAAATACCATATACAAAATTAACCTTATATGGAAGCATGTAATTAATATGAATGATTAATATTATAGACCTAATTATGCTTTTATTACATAATAATTAATAAAAATACAAGGCAGTTTATTTGGCCGTAAGTATTATTCTAATTATATAACCAGATCAAGAACTTCTAGGGTCAACTTGGGTCTTAGGAGAAGCAAGTAATTATGAATGTGTTTTAATATTAACTCAAATAATCAGGTGCAAATGGAGGAATCCAGTGATTATAGAGATTTTTAATATTGATTGCAATGGAATGTACAGTAAACAGAAGTTTTGTTTGCTGTTGAATGTGTGCAAATATGTATGTACAAAGGTGTAATGTATTTGAATACACAGTTTTTTAGAAACTTATTTTAAGGGTTTTATTTTCTTAATATGAAAAATTTGAAATAATGAATGTATTAGCTTTTTATTACCGCATAGCACATTGCCTCAAGACTTAATAACTTAAATCAACAATTATTATTTATCATCTTTTATAGTGTCTGTGGGAGATAAATTTCTGAGTAGCTTGGCTGGTGCTTTTGACTCAGTGTCTTTAATGGAGTTGCAGTCAGATAGGAGCTGGAGCTGCAGTCATCAAGGTCTTTCCTGAACCTAGAATGTCTCTTTCCAAGGTAGTTCTCTCACATCACTGTCAAATTATCGATGGCTGCTGATGGGAAGCCACCTTACCTCTCCATGTATATGCATCTCTATGGGGCTGCATGAGTGTCCTCATGGCATGGAAGCTGGTTTCCTACAGGTGAGCAAACCAAAGAGCAAGGTAAAATTGCTGTACCTTTAATGACTGCTCCTT
>NW_007731280.1:65274-65893 GCF_000696425.1 Galeopterus variegatus | reverse complement strand
TGGTACGTGGAACCAAAAATGGTCAGGCACAATCGTGGAGGCTGGCTAACCACAATGAGAAATCAATTTAAAGAATAATAATTTTGTTAAATAAAAGTGAATTTTATTGTTCATTTTCATGTTTCTATGATTTATTTTCATCATTGGATAATCTTAATAATATAAACTTATTTGCAATAGTATTGTCTTATGTATATATCCATTGTTTTATCATTTAAGTATTTGTTTGCATTTGAGGGAGAAGGGCTAATAATGTGTAGCAAATCTATGTGAAGGATCATCATTTGCATTAAAAAAATAGACTATTATCCGCTATGTTTCTTAGTGATAAGGAAACTCAGAATGCATCATGACAAATGTTTTAGAGCTAGGTATTGGTGATTCTGAGACTAGAACTAGGATTTTCTAAATTGTGACTTTAATCTCCTCAGTATTCTACCTTTTATTTTCACATAGAAGAACCAACATGTTTATTAAAACAATATATTGTTAAACATCTATTAAAAAGTTTGTGTTTTCTCTCATATGCCCTCTTTTTTCATTCTTTTCTCAATTATTTTTATTCCTTAATTCATTACTCAAGTACAAATTCACAAAAACTTATGAAATATCTACTGTA
>NW_007731280.1:62501-64090 GCF_000696425.1 Galeopterus variegatus | reverse complement strand
GCACATAAACATTAGCATTTATGATATATATATATATATATATATATATATATATATATATATGTATATATATTTGGTCTTTGTCTCCAATTTAGTTCCTGGTGCAGAGCTCCTAAAACTCTTGTGATTTTCTGAGTGATAAGAGCATCATTTATGATTAATAATTAACAAATTTCAATCATAGCTGAATTTATGCTAGTCACTCTTATCAGACCTCTAGATAGATTCTGAATGGGGGCTGGTTACCAAGAAACCAACCCTGTGATTAGAGGACTGGAATGTCCTCTGCACATGCAGCCATGCTTTCCAACCTATGGCTTCCAAGGACCTGTTTGCCAGTTACCTAGTTCATAGACCTGCATGTGAGGGGTCTGGTGACCCAGCCTGTATGTGAGGGGTCTGGGGACCCAGCCTGGCATGTGTAGGGTTTGTGACCCAGTCTGTGAACAGGCTAGAGGGGTCTGTGAGCTCCAGACACAGACCTAGCTGGACAAGTGGCCCAGCTGGTACAGGATTACGTGCAGGTAAAAGAGCCCAACCACTGGCATAGTCATATAGCTTTGCAATTGGTGACATCGGCAAGATTCCCACATTAGCCATAGCGCCACATCCTCCAATATTTTTAATAGAGTATTCATGCTGTAATTGCTTTTCTTCTGAGGATTTTCAACAAGGCAAAATTACAGAAACCACCTGGAATTTGGAAGGGAGACTTGAAAAAATGTAGGTTATAAGTGTTAGGGACAGATCCTAGATAGATAAAGAATCAGGTAAAAACTAGAGCAGAGTGTAAGTCAATAGGCAAAATCAAAAGCATGAGTAACAGAGCATGTCATTTGGGCACGTCCATGCAATCTTTTTTACAATTAAGAAAGAGATATAAAGTTGCTCTTTTCTTTTTTAAAATTTTTATTTTTTATTATTTGCATATTAATTATGACACATTGTGATTTTTCTTTATGTCCTTTACAGATCTGTCACTCCCCAAATCTCCTCCCTCCCTTCCCCCCATCTCTAGTATCCTTAGGTTTGTTTTCTCCTTCTGAAAGTGCATTGTATTGTTGTGGTCTTTTCTTTTTCCTCTTTCTGTCTTTCTATCTTTCCTTCTTTCTTAGAACCCAGTTATGAGTGAGAACATGTGGTATTTCTCTTTTTATTTTGGAAAATGATGAATATCTTCTAGAAGCAGTAGAGAAGAGGGCTCTTTCTTTCTTTCTTTCCTTCCTTCTTCCTTCTTTCTTTTTCTTTCCTTCTTTCTTTCTCTCTTTCTTTCCTTCTTTCTCTCTTTCTTTCTTTCTTTCCTTCTTTCTTTCTCTCTTTCCTTCTTTCCTTCTTTCTTTCTCTCTTTCTTTCCTTCTTTCCTTCTTTCTTTCTTTCTTTCTTTCTTTCTTTCTTTCTTTCTTTCTCTCTCTCTCTCTCTTTCTTTTTTTCTTTCTTTCTTTCTTTCTTTCTTTCTTCCTTCCTTCCTTCCTTTGTTTCCTTCCTTCCTTCCTTCTTTCTTTCTTTCCTTCTTTCCTTCTTTCTTTCTCTCTTTCTTTCCTTCTTTCTTTCTCTCTTTCTTTCCTTCTTTCTTTCTCTCTTTCTTTCCT
>NW_007731280.1:59353-61684 GCF_000696425.1 Galeopterus variegatus | reverse complement strand
CTTTCTTTCTTCCTTCCTTCCTTCCTTCCGTCCTTCTTTCTTTCTTTCCTTCTTTCTTTCTCTCTTTCTTTCCTTCTTTCTTTCTCTCTTTCTTTCCTTCTTTCTTTCCTTCCTTCTTTCCTCTCTCTCTCTCTCTCTCTCTCTCTCTCTCTCTTTCTTTCTCTCTTTCTCTCTTTCTCTGGCATTTACTATTTAGAATGAATCAATCACCCATAGGGAAAAGTGGATGATTGGAGAAATCTCAAAAAAGTCTAAAGACCAGTAGGAGAATGAGCGCTAATTTGAATTAAATTCACAATACCAAAAAGTGTTAAAAACATTTTGAAGGCACCTTTGAAACATAAATCTAAGATAGGTTTTAAAAAGTTTGCAAACACACACACCATAAACTTTATTAGTAAGCCACTTCTTTAACTAGTATAGTTTTAGATTAGATTTTCAAACTTTTTAAAAAATTTATTTAATTTATTAGCCCCTTTCCCTGAGTGTGAACACTTGAGTCTACCTCTCTCAAATACTTTCATTGGCCAGAATGAAAAAGAGAAAAAAAAAATATTTTCTTCATACAATTCACTGCTTCCTGAGTAGCAAAATACGCAATTGTGTAAAGGTGAGAAATCATTGGGAAAAATTGCTTAAGTCATGAATTTATTTTGAGAAGTTATTTTTATAGCCTCATACATCTCCTTTTTTCTCCAACACCTACGGTCAGTTTCTCTCATCCTGATTGAAAGCTAACAGATTGTTGATTCCAATTTAATCCATGCTCAAGCTACCAGTAAACTATAAGTATCCCATAACATCATATTGTAAGCCTCAATATACGCTATATATATATATATATATTTTTTTTTTTTTTTCAGAGCAATGTGTAACCAACAGACTGGCTGCCTATAGCTTCAAACAGCAGTTGCACGTTTCCTTTACATGTAGGAGAATTCAGTTGTCTCTTATCTTTTCACTTTTTATCTTGGTATTGGATAGACTTTAGGACACCATAAATTTACATTTAAAACAGTTCATATACTGCAAGGAGAAATATCACCAGGATTAATAATCTAGGGTTTATATTTCTAAATTCTAGACTATTTTGTCTCTTACAAGAAAAAACATTACAATTAGTAATTATTTTTATTACAGCTTCAATTTCCTAATAGAAATATATAACATGTCAGGATATTTTAAAATTTTATTTCTTTCTTTACGACTGCAAAGTATATTTTATTATTTCCACTGTGCATATGAGAAAGAAGAGCTTCATTTTTACATTTTCATTTATTTAAAAAAAAAATATGTGGTTAGATATGTATATTTAAAATCCTTAGATAATTTCTTTTGAAAATATACAGTAGTATATAACATGTTTACTTTTTCCCAGAATTTATAATCTCAATGGTGGGGAGAGAAAGAGAGGGACAGAGAGAAATAAAGAGAGGGATGTTAGGGGAGAAAAAAGCAAACATATAATTAGACACCATATACAATAATTGTATGACAGGGCTTTTGGTTAAATAAGTGCAGAAAAACGTAAGAAAAGATAAAATGAAGAAACTGAATTTTATTTTGTTCTTGAAGGAAAAGTTTAATTGAAGGGAAGGACATTTCTTAATGCAGGAAAGATATACAAGGAAGAATGTAGAGGATACTTGCTAAATATATTCAGGGCAAGATTATTTGAAAGTTAAATTTCNAGAATGCTTCAAAACTTACATCTCAACTTGCCATTCATATGATAGTGGGACCACTTCAACTTAGCATGGACTCAAAAACCAGGATTATATCAGTCCATCATTTGAGTCAAAGTCTTATTTTATGGATTAAGAAAATGAGAGCTCAAGAGGCTAGTCATGCCAGCCAGGGCTTCTAATAGTCAAGCCGTCATGTTCCTCACTATATCATACATTCCAAAGCAAAGTAATAGTCTGTCTATACACTCAAATTTCCAAATCTCCTCTTCATACCTTTATTTTTAGGAATTAGAAGTAAAAGAATTTAATTTATAGTGAGTAAAGCTGAAATACTCCTCTCTACAATTTCTCCTTTTTCTGGAAGCAGAGGCAACAGTATTTTGAGAAATAGCTGCACATGTTGGTGATTTGGCTGTGCTGGTGGAAGAATAAGGACTGGAAGAAAGAATGAAAGGTAAGAAAATTTTGATGTGAGACTTGTATCAGAAATTTTAGGAGAGAATATCCATTTATTCTTTGATAATCAGGTAGTCTGATCTACTTAATATAAATTGGATTTTGTAATGGTTCTACAAACTGAAATGGAATTTATTAATTTATTTCTTACTGTAATAGTGATAGGCTTTCTTAAGATATTTGAGAT
>NW_007731280.1:39218-58606 GCF_000696425.1 Galeopterus variegatus | reverse complement strand
ATCGAAACTTTGAATTAAATTTGAATTTTTAGTGTCAATATAAAATGAAAATAATATTTGTATTGATAATGAACATTCATGTAGAACCTTCTTTGCTTCATAAAATTGATCTCAAGTATCTTCAGTCTTCTTAGAATTCTTTCAAGTTAACCAGAGATCTTTCCATTTTATACTTGGAAAACTTGGATTTTGAAAAGGTAGGTAACTTCCCCACTGCTGGCCGGGAGGTAGCGAGCTGTGATATGAGCTCAAGGCTCTCTCACTCCAAATGCTATGCCCTGTTCTCCTCTCTATTCCATTTTCTCCCTTCCTAAAACTATCCTGTATTCCTGTTTGTTTTTTTTTTTTAAGGGTTAAATACAAACTTTTATTCATCCACTTTTAAATTTCACAACAGAAATAAAATTGTTTACTAAAAACTATAAACAATTAAACTTCAATTTCATATTAAGGCCACCTAGGGAAGACAGGCACAGGACAAAGAAAAGGAAGAAAACAGCCCACTCCTAGTGCTCACCTTAGCCCAAAGAGGCAAAGATCTACATTTAATAAAACTGCTTTTTTGGATGCCTACTTTGATATACCTAGAGGTTTTAAAGGTCAATAAATAATTAACATTTTTTCCATCTTGATTTTAGAACATTTGCAATGTAAGGCACAAGAGGTAGAAAAATGGAGATCAAGATACTAGCTTTGGAAGATACAGATGTGTTTACAGAATGAAATAGGCTTCTTTGAACTTCATCTCTGAACTAGAGAGGGTCTCGCAGGGCATTGGCGACAGAACTAGTTAACTGTTAGGCCTCTTTATAGGAGGCTGCCTCACCACTAAGCCTTCTCCCAGAGTGGAACTGAACAAACAGCCCTCTGTGCAGGCAGATGGCCCCACCAGCGAATTAAGGAAGGGGTGCCAGCCTTGGTTTGCCTCCTATATTCACCAACTAAACAAGTCATCTTTCCTCTCCTGGGCCAATGTTAGTGAGGTGGGAGAGAAGCCAGGGGGGGCCCTCCTGCATAGAAGCATGAGGACACTTGTTTAAGCGTCTCCACAATGTATTATCAGCAGTGTGACCACCTTTAAAAAATGATCGAAGAAGAAGTTTGGTTTACTTTATAGTTTAGCCTGTTGTAAAACGTGATCCTAATAGTTGTGATATAATATAACACAATAGTATATAATGTAATATAATATAACATAAAATAATAGAATATATTAAAATATAATATAAATAACACAATTGAATATTAGAATGCTTGTCATTAATTTAATTTTGTGATAAAAACATTACACTTTGGAATATATTCGTATAGCTTATTTTCATTTTAAAAATTCTGAAATACAGTCTTCTAATCCTTATCTAAAATGGAAGTTAGATATTTAATTATTTGCGACTCTTCCGAAGTTTCATAGAAATATTTTCAATGACTTGAAAGTCAATGCTAATTTCTGAAATACATATGTCACTAGGGATGGATGACCTAATTTAGATGAATTGTGATTCAAGTATTCATCTAAAATTCATGGCTGACCTAAATCAAATGTGAAAGCCTCAAAGTTTGGTTAACTTTTTTCATTACTTTTCCTCTTTGTATGTCTTTTTATTTCCTGTTTCTGTCTTGAATTAGAAGCAGAAACGCTAGCAGTGTGAGAAAAGCTGTTTCTATGATTATTCTACCCAACTACAAACCTGAAATGTAAGAGGGTACTTCAAATAGTTACAGAAAAAACAGAACAAAAAGATAATACAAATCTTTCCATGAAGTTTTTGAAGTGTCCTTGTACAGATGCCAACAAAACTGCTCAGGACAACTAGAATTTTGAATCCAGTTTTCCATGTCATTATTTTCATAAGTATCTTCCCTTTTCTGTACCATGTGGTTGCTTCATTATTCTATTGACACAATTTAGTTGGCATAATACATTTGTTTTTATGTTTTCATTTGCTGATATATTTAAAACCAGTTCTTACTTTAATATGTATTGACTCTATCCTGAAACATTCATTTCTGAATTGGCAAGGTGCTTTTACACAAAATTAAGTGCAAATGTCATATAGGGAAAAGTTTTTTTTATGATAAATTTTTTACAGGGCTGGCTTCCAATCTTTTATATCTTAGCTGGAATATGACCTCCTTCAAGAGTCCTTTGGTATTATCTATATAAAGAAGCTCAGTTTTAGTTCTTTCGTTGAAGGATATAGTTATTGGTTACCATCTTGGTTTTTATGTGTTTATTAGATGATTGTGTTTTTCCCTGCATTAAAAAGTAAATGGCATGAGGCCAGCAAGCTTTTCTCTTTGGATCATTTCTGTATTTCTCGACCTAGATTGTATGTCTTTTTATTTCCTGTTTCTGTCTTGAATTAGAAGCAGAACCGCTAGCAGTGAGAGAAAAGCTGTTTCTATGATTATTCTACCCAACTACAAACCTGAAATGTAAGAGGTTACTTCAAATAGTTACAGAAAAAACAGAACAAAAAGATAATACAAATCTTTCCATGAAGTTTTTGAAGTGTCCTTGTACAGATGCCAACAAAACATTGAATCCAGTTTTCCACGTCATTATTTTCATAAGTATCTTCCATTTTCTGTACCATGTGGTTGCTTCATTATTCTATTGACACAATTTAGTTGTCATAATACATTTGTTTTTATGTTTTCATTTGCTGAAATATTTAAAACCAGTTCTTACTTTAATATGTATTGACTCTATCTTTCATTCATTTCTGAATTGGCAAGGTGCTTTTACACAAAATTAAGTGCAAATGTCATATAGAGAAAAGTTTTTTTTATGATAAATTTTTTACAGGGCTGGCTTCCAATCTTTTATATCTTAGCTGGAATATGACCTCCTTCAAGAGTCCTTTGGTATTATCTATATAAAGAAGCTCAATTTCAGTTCTTTCGTTGAAGGATATAGTTATTGGTTACCATCTTGGTTTTTATGTATTTATTAGATGATTGTGTTTTTCCCTGCATTAAAAGGTAAATGGCATGAGGCCAGCAAGCTTTTCTCTTTGGATCATTTCTGTATTTCTCGACCTAGAAGAGTGTGTGGCTCATACTAAATACTAGCTCTAATTTGTAAAGGAATTAATAAAAGAAGCTAAATATTATTTTCATTTACTCCAAGTAATGTGTATGTCTCTATATTTTTCCACTTACCGTATTCCTACAATATCTACCTACTATATTTGCATGTATATAAATAGGCATGTGCATGTGTGTATATATGTCTATGGAATGTATATATATACAGTCAGTACCTGCTATTCACAATAGCTATGTATTATACAATAGCCATGAACACCGAATCAGCAAATACTGAACCACTGCTCCAAGAGGAAATAAAGGGATAGGTTCCTGTGAGCCTCTGGTCACACATTTTTGTCAAAACAATCACTATTTGTGTTATGTAGGGTTTTGCCAATATCTCGTCAAAAAGCTAGTTTTATCGATATTGAAACAGGCTTTTCCACATAACCCATTTCCAGCATAATTTAAAAATTCTTCCACAGTCTCCTGATCTGCAGAACCTGCCTTGCCTGCAAGCTTAATTTTTTCCACACTGTATTGCCTTTTAAGACAAGCGAATCAGCCAGAAATAAACAAGAGTGTTTAACATTTTCTTGAACGTGGTTAACATAACCCTACATAACTTTGGTTCTCAGCCTCGCATCAGCCTCACGACAGTGTTGTCCACTACCCTTTGTTTTTAAATCAGTTGTCAGCTCATGAATCCCACAATTTTCCTACTTTTCCATCTTTTCCACTGCATTATCATGTACTACAGATGTTACTTTATCATTTTCTGCAGAGGCTTCATGTACAGATTGGCAAATTTACTCTTCCTTTTTCTGTATGTACCATGTTATTGATTCATTAACACTGAACTCATGGCAACAGTACAGTAACTCATGCCTGAATGAGATCTAATTTATGTACTTTCTCTGTAAGGCACATCACAGCTTTCTTGTGCTTACCTAGACAGCACTTCAAAACTATGCTTTCGAGCCATTTTATGTAGTGAAATCACTGACAAAAGGCACAAAAATGCAGCAAATGTGGCCCTAAATAGACTGAGAAATGTCCAGTTGTTTACAGTGTGATAGTTGTTGTTGACAATATGAGAGCTTTGCTCAACCTCAGTTCTGCGCTTGTCCACAAATGACCACGAAAGTACCTCAAGTATTGATTTGGGAGATGCATGTAAATTTTAGCAAGAAGGCAAATTTGAAATACGGAGTTACAGTATTTGTGAATAATTTGAATTGACTATATCTATGTATCAAATATTCCACAAGATCTCTAAGTACAGAGTATAGGCTTTATTGGACTTTGTAACCCATTATCATGAACAGTTCTATTACATAACAGGAACTCAATTTCCTCTGATTGAACAGGTATGGCGTAGAAACTCGTGAAGCTTTGGCTTCGGAGTGGTAGGTTTGCTTTGATGCATCACTAAAATGTGTTGAAAGAGACAAAGACAATATCAGGCTGAAGGAGACTGTTGGTAATAATTCAGATGACCGAGAACTCTGGAAAAGCAATCTGAGAGTTAAAATCCACATTGGATTTAGAACTCTATTTTTAGGGAAGAATAAGGCAAGATTTGGAAGACAGGTTCAATAATTCCAAGAGTGAGTAGATGTCCACCTCAGACACCTTCCATTCCTTTTGTCCCATAATGCAAGCACTAGATTTTCATTCTCCCACCACTTCCTGACACACACGTCTTTATCCCACATGATTGCTTTGTATACTTTCTACATTTTAACAGAATGGATTTCAGGACTGAGAAGGACTGAGTGTACTTGATATGGAGCAAAGTTGGAGAATGTGAGAACTGGCACCTTTGATTAAGTAGCCATTTGTGTTATTTAATCCATTTGAATCATAAATAGCAGTTTATGTGAAATAACGCATCACAATGTCCAAACAGCTAACCTGAAAATAAGACAGTAATTGGAATACATATGAGTATGTGTGTACATAAATTGGATTTATTTTATGAAAAATATTAGCTGGACTGACATAATATTTACCAATGCCTTCATACTAAAATGCATAATTAAAAGGCCTAGAGACATGAATGATATAGTTTTGAAAAGTTAATTGTAGGTAGTATTATTAAAATGTAAAGTTTGAAGCAGAGTGTTGGAATGTGATTGCATAGAAGGGTAGAGACCAGATCCTAGAGTATCTTGTATGTCATAATAGAAAACTTTCAATGTATTTTGTATATAATCAGGAACCCCTTGGGAATGACTCCCGGATCAAATTTAAAACAAATGTGCTGTGTCCTCATGTACAATCTGATGTGGATTTCTGGCTCTCTCTCACATTATTGGTTTTGTGAATCCCTTTGGATCAGTTGGGTCCCCCTGGAAGCAGATATTAAGATGAAATTAAAAGTGCGAAAAATTTGTCCATGATATCTAGGATAAAAGGAAGGGTGCAAGAGAGGACAGGAAAAGTCTGCAGACAACAATGCAGATCTGACATCTATGAAAAGAGAATGGAGAAAAGGAGGATTATGACTGATATGGCAGTGCAGATTCTGAGGGCATTTTGGCCAGCCCACCAGAGAAGACCAAGGCAAAAATTGCCACAGAGGAGGTCTGTGCTGGGGAGAAATGCCCACATTTTACTATCACCATTTCAGGCTCATGAGGGCAGATTTGTCATGAATGGGATTGGCCTCTTATAAAAGAGGCCTAAGGGTGCTTGTTAGCCCCTTTGCCATTTCATCATGTGAGGACACACAAACAAGGCACCCTCTGTGAGGCAGAGAACAAGGCTTAAGTAGGCACTGAATCTTCCGGCAACTTGGTCTCGGATTTAGCCTCCAGAACTATGAGTAATAAATTTCTGTTGTCTATAACGTGCCCAGTCTAAGATATTTTTATTAGAGCAGTCCAGATAAACATGTATCCATTATGGTTTATTAACAAATTGTTTTCTTTAAAGTGGTTTTGATTATGGATACTTGAGATCCCTGTGATGATCATGAAGTGAACGATTGTTTTTTAAACTCTGTGCCAGGTTTCAACATGATGTGCTAGAGCATGCATTTTCTCTGAGTCTACTTTGAACTTCAGAATGCAATATTTGCTAAGGACCCAGAAATGGATGCTTACTTGGATGTAATGTTTGTTTGTAACTTAGATATGACTAAATACGAGCATATCTGGTCTTAATAAAATACATTGGTTTTGCTGCATTTTTTTCTTTTTCTTTCCTCATTCTTTTAATATATGGGTAATTTCTGAAGTTTGCTATGTTTTTCAAAATTAGTTCATTGTTTTAGTTAGAACAGATTCAAATGGGTACCATCCAGGCATAACACCAGCAACAGAAATATTCACATAGCATGGGTGAGTGGAAATGTTAATGGCTGTTTCTCAATGTTGAAGCTCAGAGATATTAAGTACCAGTGGAGTTATCAATTTTTTAGATAATCAACAGACAAATCAAGAAATGTTTACTTGGTCTAGCTAATATGTGATTAACAATGACATATTGACAGATGTAGCTATGCCAATAAATATCTTATACATTTCCAAGGAAGAATCTGAGGCATTTTAAATACACTATTGTAGAGATGTTACATATAAAATTCTTCAATTCCAAACTGATTGGGAAAGTCAAAACTAGTTGAACTGAGATATGATATTACTGCAGCAAATATGGCAGCATTCTGGCAATAAAGTACAGACAGAGTATAAATACAAAGTTTTATTATGACAGAAAACTGCAAGTATCTTCTTAGCATTCTTGAATGATTTTATTGACATAGTGAAAAGCAAATAAAGTGGGTCTTAAGAAGAGAAATAAAAATTAATTAAATCTGAATATTATCAGCTTTGAAAAATGTAGCTTAGTAGAAAGAGCACAACCTGTGTTATCTAGAAATTCTGAGTAAAAAGAATACTTCACCTTTTGAAACTAAAATTTTCACTTATAAAATATCAGCAATTGTATCAATTTTACCTGTTGTGAGGATAAAATATCTGCAATAGTTAGCAGCAAGTTTCACTAAATTCTTAATGACCGAACATTGCAAAAACAATAAAAATAACACAATTTAATCATGTGATAGATGTTCTGTATTACACCATCATAAGAACTAGTATAATTAATCTATTGTAATATTACACTTATAATATTTAAAATAAAATAACATTTGTTATCACTTCATATTTCTATCAATTTTGCTGTGGATGTAAAATACACTAAAATAAAAAGTCTTCCATGACCTGTTTCAGTCTAAGAAACATGTGGTAGAATATTAGAATAATATAAAACTCAGTTGAGAATTAAACTTAAATTAAGAGATTTCCTGATAACTTTTAATTTTATTTGTGTCTCTGAAACTTCCTTTGTCTCTTTCCTCTCTCAAGCTGGACAGTTATATCTTAATATACTTGCCAGTTTCCAGTAAGCTGATGGACATACAGAAGTCCTGAATGTTAAACGCACTTAAAAAAATGAAATAAATGGGGCCGGCCTGGTGGTGCACTGCTACAGTGCGCCGATTGAGAGCGTGGTGGCACTCCCGCCGAGGGTTCGGATCCCACATACAGACCGGCCGCTCTCACTGGCTGAGCGAGGTGCGGACGCAACACTGAGGGTTGCAATCCCGTTGCTGGTCCCGGTCCGGTACGGACGCGACACTGAGGGTTGCGATCCGTTGCCGGTCACGAAAAAAGACAAAAAGGAAAAAAAAAAAATGAAATAAATGATATACATGGGATGAGCCAAGAACTGACTGTGTAGGGAAATGTACACCCTGCACGCCATCCCTTTGGCAGGCTGTTCTCCCAGCATAGCTCTTTAGAGCTCTCTGCCACGATTCGTTTATCTGTTATGTGGTTCTCATGGTTTGCAATGAATTGCCTATGAGTCAGCAATACAGAGTGTTATTTAAAATGTTGTAAAACTCTCAGCTGTCTTAGCTGGCGTAATGATGTACCAGAGGCAGAGTACTAACAAAAAAGAAGGCTCCTGGCCTTGTTGTTTCATTACCTCGTTACCTGAGAGTACTTGACTCAAAGGTTAAAATACTGGCAGAGAAGAGCAGAACTTAGGAGTGGTGTGAAAGGAAAAAGTTTGCTTTGTTTCTTTCAGCATTGACAGAAGTAACAGCACATTCTTAGAAGCCCAGGGAGATAAAAAGCTACACCAAAGTTTCCAGACACTTAACAGTGACTAATCATTTTATTATGCCATTTATTTTTATATAAAGCTGGGACATGTCAATGATTATACCCTTAAAATTATATTTCACTGTAAGTGTGTCTATTTAACAATTTTTATGAGAACAAGTCTACATAAAGCTGCAACAAAATGAAGATAAACAGCTAACAAGCATCATTCAGAAATAATGACTGAGTTTTATCAATTTATAAGTGAATTTGTCTTAAAAAGAATTAAAAAAAACCCTAAAAACAGAAGCCTTGGGAATCAATTTCTAACAAAAATATTTTAAAATGTGGAAGATGAATAATAGTCAACCAATGCTAAGCACATCAGTGGCTAGAAGCAGAAAACAAGAGCAGCACATTATCAAATAAAAATACCTGTTTGCTTAATTACTGTGACTTTAAACAAGAAAATAGAGAAAATTATAGTTTTTAAATGTCAGGTCTGCCATTATGATTTATGTATCTGGAAAAAGCTGCTTATTAATTTCGAATATTACTTGGAGTAGAAATTTGATGTTTATTAAAACAAAAAGGGTTTTTTAGTGAAAAACAGAACTGGATAAGAAACAACTCCGACATTGAAAGCTTGTTCTTTTTTTTTAACTTTTTAAAAATTTATTTATTTATTTATTTAATTTTAATCAAGAACAAGCCATCTACTTTTTGCCACCACGATTTCTTACTGTGTAAAATGGTGAAACTAATAACTTTTTTACAGCATTTGAGATTTGAATGTTTTAGAAATGTGTGTATTATGCTTCACGCAAAAGAAATGATAAATGTAAACTATTATAACTTGTTAAAGAGAGAAATGATTATGAGGATGGGTACGTAGGTGTATATATATGTCAAAATGTCAAATATACATTTTAAATATGCAAATTTTAATGTACATTCAGAAAATTTACTGTAATAAATCTATAAAAAAACTATATAGAAGTGATCACTGCATATTTCTCTCCCTTTTTGAACAGCCAACTAGAGCATACAGTTGTCGCTCTTTCCCTTATGACATATAGGTATAAAAAACTATATAGAAGTGATCATTGCATATTTCTCTCCCTTTTTGAACAGCCAACTAGAGTATACAGTTGTTGCTCTTTCCCTTATGACATATAGGTATAAAAATGACAAGAAAAATAATAATTTGTGTTATTTCTATATAGAAGTGATCACTGCATATTTCTCTCCCTTTTTGAACAGCCAACTAGAGCATACAGTTGTCGCTCTTTCCCTTATGACATATAGGTATAAAAATGACAAGAAAAATAATAATTTGTGTTATTTGCTGCTTTTTATTTACAAACACTTTTGGGAAATATCATTTACTATTCGCAGAAAACTTATGAGATAAGAAAGCAGATATTACATATGAAAAAGCTAAATGGCAGGTAATTTAAACAAGTTTTACAGTCAAGAAATTCCTTATAATAACAACCATCAAATTTCCAAAAGTTTAATCTCACCAAAATGCATATAATGTACCTTTATACATTTTTCTGATAAGTATAACACTACTAAATGCTCTGCCATAAAAATTTAGGAAATTTACAGCATTGCATGAAAAGCATAGAGGAAATTCAGAAAAGTTATAACAAAAAGTGTATAGCAAGGAACTATATAACACCAAATTACATTTATGGAAAACCAAAGACCAAAACTTATATATTCCTCTTTCCTCTCCTACCTTTCTTACTGTCTTCCTTTCTATTTTTTTTTTTTTTAATAAAACTTAACCTGCAGTGCTGAATTTCTTTGTTTCTAACCATCATATTTTCCATTAAGATGTTTTTGGTTATTTCTCATACTGCACAGTTCAANGCCAGTTTCCAGTAAGCTGATGGACATACAGAAGTCCTGAATGTTAAACGCACTTAAAAAAATGAAATAAATGGGGCCGGCCTGGTGGTGCACTGCTACAGTGCGCCGATTGAGAGCGTGGTGGCACTCCCGCCGAGGGTTCGGATCCCACATACAGACCGGCCGCTCTCACTGGCTGAGCAAGGTGTGGGCGCAACACCGAGGGTTGCGATCCCGTTGCCGGTCCCGGTCCGGTACGGGTGGGACACTGAGGGTTGGGATCCGTTGCCGGTCACGAAAAAAGACAAAAAGGAAAAAAAAAAAAGTGAAAGAAATGATATACATGGGATGAGCCAAAAACTGACTGTGTAGGGAAATGTACACCCTGCACGCCATCCCTTTGGCAGGCTGTTCTCCCAGCATAGCTCTTTAGAGCTCTCTGCCACGATTCGTTTATCTGTTATGTGGTTCTCATGGTTTGCAATGAATTGCCTATGAGTCAGCAATACAGAGTGTTATTTAAAATGTTGTAAAACTCTCAGCTGTCTTAGCTGGCGTAATGATGTACCAGAGGCAGAGTACTAACAAAAAAGAAGGCTCCTGGCCTTGTTGTTTCATTACCTCGTTACCTGAGAGTACTTGACTCAAAGGTTAAAATACTGGCAGAGAAGAGCAGAACTTAGGAGTGGTGTGAAAGGAAAAAGTTTGCTTTGTTTCTTTCAGCATTGACAGAAGTAACAGCACATTCTTAGAAGCCCAGGGAGATAAAAAGCTACACCAAAGTTTCCAGACACTTAACAGTGACTAATCATTTTATTATGCCATTTATTTTTATATAAAGCTGGGACATGTCAATGATTATACCCTTAAAATTATATTTCACTGTAAGTGTGTCTATTTAACAATTTTTATGAGAACAAGTCTACATAAAGCTGCAACAAAATGAAGATAAACAGCTAACAAGCATCATTCAGAAATAATGACTGAGTTTTATCAATTTATAAGTGAATTTGTCTTAAAAAGAATTAAAAAAAACCCTAAAAACAGAAGCCTTGGGAATCAATTTCTAACAAAAATATTTTAAAATGTGGAAGATGAATAATAGTCAACCAATGCTAAGCACATCAGTGGCTAGAAGCAGAAAACAAGAGCAGCACATTATCAAATAAAAATACCTGTTTGCTTAATTACTGTGACTTTAAACAAGAAAATAGAGAAAATTATAGTTTTTAAATGTCAGGTCTGCCATTATGATTTATGTATCTGGAAAAAGCTGCTTATTAATTTCGAATATTACTTGGAGTAGAAATTTGATGTTTATTAAAACAAAAAGGGTTTTTTAGTGAAAAACAGAACTGGATAAGAAACAACTCCGACATTGAAAGCTTGTTCTTTTTTTTTAACTTTTTAAAAATTTATTTATTTATTTATTTAATTTTAATCAAGAACAAGCCATCTACTTTTTGCCACCACGATTTCTTACTGTGTAAAATGGTGAAACTAATAACTTTTTTACAGCATTTGAGATTTGAATGTTTTAGAAATGTGTGTATTATGCTTCACGCAAAAGAAATGATAAATGTAAACTATTATAACTTGTTAAAGAGAGAAATGATTATGAGGATGGGTACGTAGGTGTATATATATGTCAAAATGTCAAATATACATTTTAAATATGCAAATTTTAATGTACATTCAGAAAATTTACTGTAATAAATCTATAAAAAAACTATATAGAAGTGATCACTGCATATTTCTCTCCCTTTTTGAACAGCCAACTAGAGCATACAGTTGTCGCTCTTTCCCTTATGACATATAGGTATAAAAATGACAAGAAAAATAATAATTTGTGTTATTTGCTGCTTTTTATTTACAAACACTTTTGGGAAATATCATTTACTATTCGCAGAAAACTTATGAGATAAGAAAGCAGATATTACATATGAAAAAGCTAAATGGCAGGTAATTTAAACAAGTTTTACAGTCAAGAAATTCCTTATAATAACAACCATCAAATTTCCAAAAGTTTAATCTCACCAAAATGCATATAATGTACCTTTATACATTTTTCTGATAAGTATAACACTACTAAATGCTCTGCCATAAAAATTTAGGAAATTTACAGCATTGCATGAAAAGCATAGAGGAAATTCAGAAAAGTTATAACAAAAAGTGTATAGCAAGGAACTATATAACACCAAATTACATTTATGGAAAACCAAAGACCAAAACTTATATATTCCTCTTTCCTCTCCTACCTTTCTTACTGTCTTCCTTTCTATTTTTTTTTTTTTTAATAAAACTTAACCTGCAGTGCTGAATTTCTTTGTTTCTAACCATCATATTTTCCATTAAGATGTTTTTGGTTATTTCTCATACTGCACAGTTCAAAATAAACTATGGAATCAGGGTATCCAGTTCTTAAGTTTTTAAGTTGATTTGGAAAGAATTGTCATCTTTAACAAATGTATGAACCTAGTGTAGAACTTTATTTTTATTTTTTGACTTTAATAATATTTTTAAATCTCTCAATGAAGAACTTACACAACTTTTGTAAAATTGTATATATACGTATGTTTTCTCAATTTATCTTAAATCCAGAAACTTTACTAAACTACCTTATAAATTCAATATATTCCAGCTATTTTTCTGCAAATTTTGTAGGTGTCAGTGTAGAATATCTTTTAACCTGAAAAATCATAATCGTGGACCATTTCTTTCTCTTTCTTTCTTTCTTTCTTTCTTTCTTTCTTTCTTTCTTTCTTTCTTTCTTTCTTTCTTTCTTTCTTTCTTTTGAATATTCATGAGATACAAAGCTAATTCAGCTAGGTACATTTTAGCTAGCTGCGTACTATTGTATGGATGCATTATGACATATTTAATATTCCCTATCATTGCACATTTAAGTGTTTTTTTCTAATTTTAGTCAATAATTAGCTAAGGAAATAAACACAATAACTCCAATAATGATTATTTCCTTAAAATAAATTCTTGAGAGTAGAATTGCTTGGTTGAAGACTTTAAAAATATTTTCATACATGTTGACCTATTTTCATTCAAATTTGAATATATTTAAATTTACAGTAGTTATGCATGACACTCAGTTTTCCTACTGATGTACTGATTGAGGGCATTATGCTTCAAATTCCATTTGTGAATCTTATGGGTAACATAGTTTCTTATTGTAATTAGTATTTCTTATTCTAGTATAGTGTTTTAACCTAGATCTGTTGTAATCTGTTCAGTTTTACATTCCGATTAGACAACTCCTTGGCTGATTATAAATATTTTAAATATTGCCTCTTATTACTGGTTTTTGAAGTTGCATTTACTTTTCTATTGGTACGTTCATCATCTTGCTGATCTATTTTTAAGAACCTTTAAATGTTTAATGTTATTAAACCAGTAATTAGCAAACTACAAAATAGATACCATATAAGCATGTTTGCTTATTCATTTTTTAAAAATAAAAGCAAACAAAACAGCTAGTTAGGAAAAATAAGTTCTATTCATCTACAGTAAAATTGGGCATGATTAACATTACTTTGCTGAATGTTATCAAATGACTAGAAGAGAGATCAAATATCTTCAACACAAAGAAATGATTACATCTTACAATGCTGAATATGCTAATTATTACCTCTTGATCATCACACACTGTACACAGGTATTGATATTCAACTCTGTACCCTACAAATATGTATAATCAATATGTTTCAATAATATAAATAAAATAATAAAACAAATAAAAGCAGAATTCCAAATATAAGCAATTATTATCTTTAGGGGGTAAACTTACTTATGTTTTTTTTTTGGTTTATTTGGCTATGTTTCCTCAACATGACTATAGTTACCAAACATTATTTTGTAATTTTAGAAAATTGTGTGTCCTTTAATTATTATTAGAACACACTACTCTCAGATCTCATCTTGTCTTAGCCCACCAGTATTGATACCTAGTAGTGCCGAAAATATTAACTATGCTTCAGTACTGTTTTCTTCACATTAAAATAAGTGGATATAGAGTTAACAACTTTGTCAAAATTTAAAATATATATATATATATATATATATATATATATATATATATATCAAACAGATATTGTGTTATACTTACTGCAAAAACATAACTAATAATTTAACACACATTTATGTCATGTTTAAAATTATGAATATTAAAGACTTCTTTGAAGAAAGACTTGATTAAAGAAAAAAATTCAAATTCCCCAAATACTTGTATTTCTTACCTATACTTTGAAATAATAAACTATGGTCCACAATAAAATTAATGAAATATTCCTTTATAGCAATGAACAAAAGAGGGATCACTCAGTCAAAATATTTAAAGTAATCTTTTTTATTACCTATCCCACATGTTAAAAAGGAAATAGAGTATAACATTCAAGATAGGAAGAAACGAAGTTTACATTCATTCAAGAAAATTAATTGATGACTATCATTTGCCAATAGCAAGCACTGTTAGAATCAAAATTGGGCTTGTGTAATCCAATATAAACCTGGCTGAAGAAATGCCAAATATAACCTCCCTTCAGTTCCCAAAATCATGCTGCTAACACCTTCCTTTGTGAAAACCAGAACTGAATTGTATAAAATTGTTTGACATTAAACTTTGAGGTGTCAGCATCTTACTGATAAATACAAATGTTCCACAAGTGTCTTCTATTATTTCAGACATTACTTGAATACATTTTCTACACACAGATACCAAATCAAAGTCATAAGTTCTATTAAGTAATTCTACCAATATTTCCTCCATAATTTTTTGTGCTTGATCTTCTATTATGTAGTAAATACATGTTATTCCTAGGGAATAATATCTGTTCTTCTATTACAGACCTAGATGTATTATTGTAAACTAATATGTTTCTAGAGTTTGAAAGCAACACTTAACTACTTTGTGTGGTACTTTACAACAAAAACATATTGATTTGACCCAGAGGGCAAACTATCCCTGCCGTATGATGACTGCCAAGAATCTTGATGGATGCATCCAGCATTTATCAATACTCACTCTAATGTGATTTTTCTGTCTCTATAAAACTTCCAAAATATCTCTGCATTCAAATAAATAATAGATGGGACACATTTTTGTGAAGACCTTGTTTATATTAGAAGATTCTTGGATTCCACTTATTTTATTACCTTATTACTATGCAATTTTAAAGTCAACACTATTCCATAACTGAATATAAATAAATATTCCATTATTTAAAAACTAATTCCGTTATTCCATAACTAATTCCATGACTTCATAACTAAATATAAATGTAAAAGAGTGTCAATCTATTTCTTAAAGTATCCATTGTTAAATTGTATGAGTTAAAGCTCAGTGTCATTTTATGATTTGGGGGGTAATTAAATTATTTCCCTGATGAGTTGTCTGTAGCTAGTAGTTTTACAGTATAAACTTAATTAAAATTTTTCAGTTCAAAAAATACTTTAGTTCTTATTATGTTTGTACCACTATGTTTGCTAGTGGAAATGCAAAGGTAAGTACATTTCATTTTCTTCCTGAAGTAAGGTTTACAGTAGATCCAGAAGACATATATGCAAGAAAATAACTTTCTAGAGAAGTTGATTATAAAGACAATTGAATAATGCTCAAAATAATGAGGCAGTTGAAAATATTTCATTTGATTTTTGCTGTTTTTCAACTGAATTCATGCCATTTAAAAATCAATGAGGTTTCATTGATGCACTCCCGAATAAGGAAAATGTGGTATATCTACACAATGGAATGCTACTCAGCCATATAAAAGAATGAAATTCTGCCATTCACAGCAACATGGGTGAACTTGGAGAAAATTCGGCTAAGTGAAATAAGCCAGGCACCGAAAGAGAAATACCATAGGTCCTCCCTCATAAGTGAGAGAGAGAGAAAGAAAAAGAAAGAAAAACTGGTTACAAGACAGAGGTGGAAAAGGGGCAGGAGGAGGGTTCTTAGTGAGAGATTAGTTAATGGACACAAAGAATGAGTAAGTTTTGTAATGATGAATATGCTAACTGTCCTGACTTGATCATCGCAAATTGTACACAAGTAGTGATAGTCAATTCTGTACCCCACAAATATGTATAATCAATTATGTTTTAGCAAAAATAAATAAATTTTAAAAATTAATGAGTTTCCTAATAGAAAAGAGTCAGAAAATGGGGAAATATTTTCTAGTTGAGGTTTATAAAACACAACTTGCATATAACTATGGATCATGAATTCATTTTAAATAAAAACAATACAAAAATCACTAATTTATATAATGCTGTTGATAAATGAAAATTTTTCACAGATATTGTAATTATATTATACCAGCAAAGATTTAAGACTAAAGTTTGAACATTAAAGCTACGTTTCAGGGGTAGGGACATTCAATGTAGAAGATAAAATAAAAAGATAACTTTCCACCTTTTAGCTTAGATATTAGAAACAATTTAAAAATCAAATCACTTTTTCTATAAAACTAGATATTTTCTTTTCATGCTTCTAATTTCGCAGAATGCCAATCTGATTCGAAAGCATTTATCTTTAATTTCAACTACTCACGGTGCTTCACTGATAAAGCAATGATACAAATTATTGCTTGCCTTTATTTTTCTATACTAAAATATAGAAGGGGTCCTCATAAAGATAAGCAAATGAAGTGAAGTTAGCATTCCCTCGGTATTATAAAGATTTTCCTTGCGAAATCGCATCATTATTTCCTTACATACCAATGATTACTTAGCTGATTTGAAAAAGAAAATTCACATAAGCCATCTGATCAAAACTTGAAGAGTAATACCTTTGTTCCACACCCTGGAATGAGACAAATTATGATGAGCTTAGATATAGCAGTCTCAGAATTTTTTGGATAGATATAACATAAAATAAACCTGTAAAATATGTTCATAATAAGGTACTTCCAAGACTTTTTCTAATGTACATAAAACATGTTTTAGGTATGTAGCTCAATCTAAGCACTTTATAAATTCTGCAAATTTTACTGTTATTATTTTAATAACATAAAAACATATCAGTATAGTCCCTTTTCTCAAGTATTTGCAATCTTATTCAAAATAATTGATAAATAAAAATAACCACAGTGATTTATGATATTTATATAGGCATTTACAGGAGTGATATTCAAACACTGTGCACTGTGGTATTACCATGATAGTTAGTAAAATATTACACACACTCTCATGCAAATTTATAAATAGCCACTACTCTGGGATCCACACTGACCCTCTGCCAAAGCTTTCACCCTTCCCTAGATCTCCCCATTATTTACCAAGTAAGGTATTAATGCATTACACAGCAAAGACACTTAACTTCACTATCAATGTCAGTGTCCATTCTGATTGATGGATGACTATTTTATACCAGGAGTTGTTAAATATTTTTGATTTTACTCCTGGATGTACAGTATATCACTATGATAAAGTGGAAGGTATATGAGAATTATAAAACATGTTTGGATCTTTTAGTTTTAAACTGGACAGAATTAAATCCTTGGTTTCCTTATCTATGACTAAACACATTTCATATATTAAAATTGTGAAAACAAAAGTAAAATTATATGTATAAAATTATCTACAAAGTGGACTTTAAATAAAAATTGATTCCATCATTTTAAAAATTTTTCATTTATTAAGAATATTCATGAGATACAAAGCTAATTGTCACCCCTCATGCCCATGATGTGAGAGCCAAATTCATACTGGAGGCATACTCATTACCAGAAATAACTGTTGTGCCCCATGTCCCCACCCAATTACACCCTAACCTCCCTCCCCTTTCCCTCCCCCCCTCCCCACTCCGCTTTGTAGCCCCAGGATTGTTCCCTCCTTCTGTAAGATCACCACATTACTGTGGTCTTTCTTTCCTTCCTTCCTCTCTCTCTTAGTTCCCACATATGAGTGAGCACATGTGGTTTTTATCCCTCTGTGCTTTGCTTATTTCACTCAACATAAGTTTCTCCAGGTTCATCCATGATTCTATCTTAATGTTCTATTAATACTATTTCATTCCTCAGTTTATATGAAACAATGTCCAGCTTCCCAGGTAGATTATTCAAAGCAGTTCCCAATAATCTCTTTATTTCTTCACCTAATATGTATAGTTAGGTGTATCCAAGCATTGATCTAGAGATAGGGGTCCATCATGTAACAAAACCAAACAAAACCATAAAAAAAGGGTTCCATCATCATGAAGCTTATGGTTTAATTGATGAAACAGATAAAATATTAAACAAATCAGTAAGATAATACTGTCAGTGAAGGAGTTTTGATAACAAAACTCATGCTTCTGCACTCTCCCTACATCATTTATCACATTAATACAGCTCTTTCTTGCTCCTTAATTTAAATTATTTCAAGCTAATAAAATATGGTATTTGAATATAAAGTGTTTAATAAATTGCTGTTTTATTAAAAGGACAGGAAAAAAATCATTGAAGTTTGGATTGTTCAAGAGATGAGTCCAGGAAGACATATAACTTTGGGGATAAATAGTAAACTGGCTTCCCTAACTACAGGGAGGGAAGGAGTATAGAAAGATGATGAAGGGCATGACAGAATCTTGCCCAAATCCTATTCAAACAAGAAGGATCACTTCCTATAGAATACAGAGAACAAAAATCATCTGGGGGATGAATTTATTTCTGGGTTAATTAGAGAATAATTTGTAAAATGTTGCTTTATATGACAGTGGATTCCCAAATGGGTGCAGCTTATGACTGCTGACTCTGAACTTTTGACCCATGTCTACACCTGTGATAGGTTAGCTCTTGCCATATTCAACTGCCCTTTATCCAGTTACCTGTCCTGATTGCCTCTAATCAAATTTTAAGTACGTTTCTGTTTGGTTTTTCCCTAATCATGCCCCATTATGATAGCCCAATAATTATGTAGCCTTCTCTCCCTCTGGAAGCTTTAACAACACACAATAAAGAGAGGGCTGTCCTGAAACTAAGTGCCCAATTCAAAGAAAGTTTTGGCTGTTTGGGGATTTGCAAATGGTACTGGTTCACAATAGCAAAAGGAAATCTAATTCTTATAGATTCTCTAAACTGTCCTATATAAACTTCTTTAAATTCCATGTCACTTTTTAGTGCCTGAACTAGAGGGTATCCATGCTGATTGTGTGGATTCAGGGAAAATGGTTCTATTGTTTTGGTTCAGGAAGTAGAGGATGCTACTGTGATGTATGATTTTTTAAATGCAGTTTCATCATCATATGGTTTCAGAAAAAAATTCTCTAATTTTTCTCACATATTTATGTGTCATATTAATATCAATGTAGATTTTTATCTTTATATATATTGTGTGTGTCTGCTTATGTATGTGTACATTTAATCAATTACGTTATCATATATGAGTATA
>NW_007731280.1:37347-38727 GCF_000696425.1 Galeopterus variegatus | reverse complement strand
TTGTGTGTGTCTGCTTATGTATGTGTACATTTAATCAATTACGTTATCATATATGAGTATATCATATTAGTAGAAATGGACAATAAGTATGCATGCATTTCCTTTTATACATACTTATTATGTATAATATTTTTGAGCCTTAGAACATTCTATGAACTATACGAAGTACCTACAAACTATGAAAAGTATTTACTCTGCCTTAAATAGAAGCAAAGAAGTATAGAAAAAATTACAAAATATATTAGATATCACCAAAAGTATTAGATATTTCTCAGTTATATTGACAAATGCCATATTTTTATTGCATTAAGGACTTTTGAAGACCTATGTATAAATCTGATATTTATCTACTGTCAGTGGACTATTGAAAAAAGTCATAAACAGATTTAGAAAACAGATTTACCAGTATTGATTATTTTTGGAGCAATAACAATATCTAAAAACTAACAAGAGGATGGATTCCAAAATAAATGCTCTTTAAATCAATAAAAGCTCAAGTTGTCAAATCTTTCTTTTTCAAAATAAGGTTAATGGCTTCTGGTTTTCAAAACTCAACATCTATTTTGATAAAAGAAACATGGTTCTAGAGAATCCACATATTTACACAACTATTAATTCCATCAAGAGTGCAGTTAAGACACTAAACTTGAAGGATAGGGAAGAATAAAACCCACTTGGGAAGAATAGAACATGTTCTACAATAGGTATTCACTTTATAAGATTTCTTCCAACCAAAACACTCTTTGGATTAAAGTATTCAGTATGCCAAAGCATTCAGTAGTTACATTTTATTTTTTTACCACAATATAAAATATGCTTAACATTGATAGTTCATGAACACTTTAAATTCTTATCAACAATAGAATTATCCAGTGTTCTTCTAAAAAAAGATTGTTATTTACCTTTAATTTACTTAAAGTTGATATTTAATTAAAAATTAGAATTAATTATTATAGTATAGTGAATTATATGTGTATATATTGATAGAAATTCAAAATATAAAAAACAATAATTTTTAAACTGGGTGGTTTTTTAGAGTGTCTGTGAATCTCCCTACACTGTATGGAAAAAGAAAGTGCGTTTGGGGGAGTGAGAGAAGGTTTAGAGCTTTCTTTCCTACACTTTATTTTTGGCTCTGTGACACTAATGTAGGTTATTAACATAGTATTGATCTGGGCTTGTGTCCAAAGTTATCATTTACCAAAATGTTTTTCATGGAATACTACTCTGTAGATATGTTCCTGCTCAGGCCCACCTCCATAAAAAAGTCTTTTGCAAATATGTTTTAGACACTATCATAGTATGCTTACATATTAAAGATTTACTTTCCAGCAATTTCCAAATTCGTTTTCATCTTCTTTTTTTTTTTTTTTTTGAGTG
>NW_007731280.1:26948-36737 GCF_000696425.1 Galeopterus variegatus | reverse complement strand
TTGGATTTAATTATACAAGTAAGAGGGTGTCATTTAAAGGAAGAGAAGTGATAAAAAAAAAATGATGTTTTAAGGTGAATTCAGCATCATGTGCAGAGAATTCCTGAGAAAGAGACTTTCTCTAGTGAGAGCCAGGGAGGTTCTATAACAATTGAAGTCCTTTGCTTTATTAATTTGATCAAATCCAGACTTTAATATACTTATTTGCAATGGTATCTCCTGATTGGTGAGGTCTTAGGTAGGTTCAGTTCATTATGAGCTATTGCATTCTACTCTTCTAAAGTTCCACTGCTCCTTCATTCTTCTGCATATTATTCAAACATATAAATACACACACACGCATGCATGCACGCACACACACACACACGCATGCACGCACTCACACACAGGGCTCCACTGCTCATGCAGCCTCAGTCACAATTTATTCCATGCTGGACATGAAATCCCTAAACCTGAATTTAATTTCTAATCCCTCATTTCCCAATTTTGAGATCATTTTCTCCTCTTATTGACTTTTAGAGTGGACAGAAGAATTTATTATGGTCAATTTTATCTATCACTTTCAGAATTCTGTAACTGTGATAAGGTCAAAAAGGTTAATGCTCCTTTATTAAAATGAATAAGCCCAATGTCCTCAAACTTTTCTCTCAAATAATATCATTGATTCTCAAACACTGTGGTCTGCTCTCTCAAGGGTAATTATGCCTTGAAGTGGCTGTATGCCCATCAGTTATTTTACATGTTTCAGCCATGTCCAGAATCACACAAAGATTGCTTTTGTTTAAATAGAATTGCTCTAGTAGAGTATCTGTTATCTTTTTAGCCATATATTAAGCTTTAGGTCCATAGGTGCTATAATAACTATAAAAAATTTTTCTTCTGTCGAAGCCATTGGGTCATTAGCTTAAATCCCATTTAGCTGAAATTAGCCGATTTATTTCTCTGGTCTGTCTGTTCATGATTGTCCTTTCCTGAATAGTGTAACACTTTACTTGTTACTTAACACAAAATTTTACATACTTTGTTGCTGTACTCTAATTAGTCAAGATAAATTGAAGATGCGTCATTTTCAAAGTCATGCAATCTTCATAATTTCATGGTAGGATATTTAAATTGTAAACAATAGTTCAAAAGTAAAACATGAAATATGATTAGAAATCATTGATAATTCTATGAAAAGATTTTGACCTAAAAATAGCAATAGAGAATTTATTGCTCCATCCTTAGATAAATATCTTTCAGAGATTATCTAAACTCAATTATTTTACACATTAGGGCAGTAAGAACTGTAAGAATAATCTAGCACAGGTTGAAGAAAGACTTTTATTCATCCGCAATCTGTCAAGTGGCTCTCAGAATTTTGCCACAATTCCCCTTTCTGGTCCTTCCCCATATATACTCTGCTTTCAGTAACGATGAAATCATATAAGATTGATGGCTAAAGGATAGAATGGTGAGAAGAGGTCCCCCAAAAGAGGTTCTCAAATTGTCCTTTAGGTGCATTACATTTTTATTGAGGTCCATCCACATTTTGCTGGTATTTCAATCTAAATGTATCTTGGGAATTTTCTTAACATGTCCAAAGCAATTTGGTTTTAGAAATCACTATACATTATGAAACTCACTCACTTATGGGAATAAATTAATAGCGAGTCAAAAAATCTCTCAGATTTTTTAATGTTTCTTCGCAAAATGTAGTAGAAAAGTTGCTCAAGTTCAGAAAGCTTTGTCCTTTCTTAAGAAAATTTAGCTGTTTCTCAAAACAAGCTTTAAGAAATACTATATAGCCAAAGATCAGTTGTAGGAAGTATTAGCTTAACTGTCTTTTCAGTGGAGTGAAAAGCAGTTTTTCATGTGTGAAAACTGTTGGCATTCAAATATAGTATTAAAAAGAATTTAAAAATAAAATAATAGACATAGTACAATGTACCTTGTTTGCAATTTATTTAAACTGAACTTTTCCTACTTTATATTCCTTATTGAGTCCAAAGATAGCAAAATAAAAAGCAAAAACATATAGCTATATGTTTATTATTTTAGGAACAAGCTAACCATTTATTTTATTTTACTTCATTAAGTTAAATACTTATGCATGGGAGGAGGTGAATAAATAAATATAAATAAATATCTTACAGCATTTAACGTCTTAGGTTTTCAACCTCTAAAAGAATTTCAAGGACATAGAAGAGAAATGTGGAAAAATTAGGGAAGCGTTGTGGAAGGGTATTAAATAAAATACCAGGCTCATGTTTCAGGGCTGGGGCCTGCAAAATCTGTGATAGCACAAATTTGGTTTCACACTTCCCACACATTTTGTTTTTGACAATTTTACTGAAAAATGCTTTTTTTGTGGGTCCTTTTCCTTTGCTGTCCTATTTAAAGTATTCTTTCAAAGTATTGTGATAGCACAAATTTGGTTTCACACTTCCCACACATTTTGTTTTTGACAATTTTACTGAATAATGCTTTTTTTGTGGGTCCTTTTCCTTTGCTGTCCTATTTAAAGTATTCTTTCAAAGTATTTCTTGCAGTAAAGTAACTGCAGTAATAATTCACATCGGGTTAATATTTTTAATCAAAATATCGTATCTCTCAACATAAGATTTATATTAAGTTGCACAATGAAAGACTTGGCCTCCATTTAAAGAAATAGAAAATTACAGCAACTAAGTGGGTGAGGTTTGTTCATAGAGCCCTAAAATCTCTGCTTTTTGATGTCACCTCTATGATGTCTAGCCATAATTCGTACATTTTCAGTTTCAATTCTCTACCAGTGCTCTGTGACCCCCTCCCTAAGGTTGTTTTTTTTTTTTCCGTTTTGTTTCGTTTAGTTTTTTGTTTGTTTTGTTTTTTGTTTTTAAGAATTTGTGTTATGATACCAATACGCCTATCCCTTTGCATGTCTTCTTTCCTTGTAGAAGAATAAACTAACATAATCAAGATATATTTAAATGGTACCCAAGTAACTATACTTGTTTAACTACAAATGTGTTCTGTTCTCCATTCCCCATTAAGAGTATGTTTTCTGTGAGAATGATTGGGATAGGACGAGGGCCTCTCTTATGTCCGTGCAGAAACTTTCTCACCTGACTGTGCACGTATTGATTACTGTTGCCTCTAATCTTGCTTCTTTTTCCCCCTAAGTCTGTTTCTTTGCCCAAGATTACTTCCTTCTAATTACTGTGACAATCTCCACACATGATTCAGTAAATATCACTCTTTACCACATAGATTGGTCTTGACCAGAATTTTTGACTTTTTCTTGCAGACTATTTCTTAAATACGAGATTCTTATGAAGTAAATCTCAAAGGACTCCAGGTAGACAGAATTCAATGGCATTTGGCATCAGAAGTGACCAGATGACTGCAAATGCAAATAGTACAGTGTAAGGGAGTATGGAGAGTAGGAAATGGAAATTTTCCTAAGAAGTCCAAGATCGAGGTTGGTGTGCATATTCCAGATATAATTTCCTTTGAGATCTTTGCACCTAGGTCATTTGTAGCATGCCTTTTGTCTTTGTTTCAATTGCCCTGTTGGTAATTCTCAGATGACATGCAAACATTTAAACGTGACTTTAGCGGTAGCCCTCAAAATTTGATAAGTTGATTTTTCATTTTTATTCTGTTCAAAACATTTTTTAGTTTTCTGTGTAATTCCTTCTTTGATCCATAGTTTATTTTTAAAAGTGTTGTTTATTTTCCAAATATTTGGACCTTTTCTTAATTTTTTTTCTGTTTTTAAATTCTATTTTGATTCGATTTTGGTTTGAAAACATACTTTTATAATTTCAGTCTTTTAAAGTACGAGGCTTGGTGTATGGTCCAGATTATAGTTTATCTTGCTAAGTGTTTTATGTGTAATTTTTTTCTTTTAAATTGAGAATTCAACTGTTCTTTAAATATAAATCAGACCTAGTTGGATAATGGTGTTATTAAGCTCTTCTGTATCTTTACTGACTACTGGTTCTATTTATTGCTGAAGAAGGAATGTCAAAATCCACAATAATAATTGCAGATTTGTATATATATTTTTTCTTTTAGCTGTATCAGTATTTTATTTACATTTCTCAAAACAGTTATGTGTTTCATTAAGGATTTTAATATGTTCTTGAAGAATTGACCCCTTTATCATTAGGAAATGACCCTAATTAGTTATAGTTATATTCCACATTTTGAGGTCTCTTTGATATTAATATAAGCATTACAGCCCGCTTTCGATAATTGTTTTCGTGGCATATCATTTTGTTTTTTTTTTTTAAAGATTTTTTTAAGATAATTTATTATACATATTTGTAAGTACAAAGTTGAATTTCAATATGCTGGGGAAATAGAATAATTACTCAGGCTCCTGTCACCTCAGGGCCGGTTGGGGGTGGGTTCAGTAAATGTTGTGTGTGTGGTGGGGGGTTGGATTTAGTGTGCCTGCTCTGTGCTGCCACGTTGGCTGCTGTTTAATGCCTGGGGCAGCTGCACTCAGCACAAGAATGCTTTTCCAAACCTATCACTTCCAAGGACCTTTTGGCTGGTTACCTAGCTCACAGACCTGTATGGAAGGGCCCTGGTGACCCAGCTCGGTGTGTGAGGGGTCTGGTGACCCAGCCTGGCATATGAAAGTTTTGTGACCCAGTCTGTGAATGGGCTTAAGGGGTCTGGGAGCTCCAGACCCAGCCCTAGCTTGACAATTGGTCCAGTTGGTGCAGGATTACCGGCAGGTAAAATAGCCCGACCACTGGCGTGGTCCTGTAGCTAGACAATTGGTGCTGTGAGCAGTACCAGCCCTAGCTTGACAATTGGTCCAGTTGGTGCAGGATTACCGGCAGGTAAAATAGCCCGACAACTGGTGTGGTCCTGTAGCTAGACAATTGGTGCTGTGAGCAGTATTCCTGGCCTTAGCCTAGCCAGACACAATATTTGTGTACAATGTGTGATGGTCAGATCAGGATAGCTTATTCATCATTATGATATGCAATCATTCCATGTGTCCATTAAGCAATTTCTCATTACCCCCCCTCCTTCTCTCCCTCCTCTCCCTTGTTCCACATTTAGTAACTGTAGTTCTTTTCCTCTCCTTCAAAATCTCATGTTGTTTATAAATTGTTACTGTAGTGGAGTTATTGGTCTCATGATTCTACAGTATAGTCATAACCTAAAATATTTCTTGATTTTGTTTACTTCACATAATGCAGGTATTCCTGATGCCTGTAATATTGTAGTCTAGTGGCCAAGGCAGGTGATGATAATGATTAATTCTAAAACATTGCCTTGTTTAAATTGAAAGTGGCTCCAGGTAGTGGGGAGTAAAAATATCAGCTTTCTGTGAAGGACAATGAGAAAATCACTTTACTGAGTGCAACTATCCACATAAAAAACTGAGATTAAATGTTAAATATGTTATCTGTTGTCACTGTTGGCAGCTCCAATTCTTTACCTCATCACCTTGCAGGATGCAACATGACATTGTTGATAAACAGTTACCTCACTTACGAAGGCTTTATATCGGGAGGGTGTTTCAGCTGCAGTTCTTTCAGAAAGTTAATACTTTGAAGTTTGGCTTCTACATACTTCTTGAGTGTCACTTTTGTCCATAGCAATTCCAAGCACCCCTCTTCGGCTCATCACCAGCTAGGTAGCTGTTTATTTTTCTGCTGTCATTCTCTCATATTACCCACTTAAGCAAAACTGAGTTTCTCTCTCTTTTTTTATCCTATCTTCAGTGAGAATGAACTCATTGACAAGAAGCTTGTTTTGTCATTTTATATGATATCTTAAAGAAATTGCTGAAAATCTCTACAAATATCCACTTAGCTATCTGCAATGTGTACAAAAGATTCCCATTATTTTTCTTATTTTTTTCTTAGTACATTTTTTATTGGTTAGGAGTATTCATGAGATACAAAGCTGATTGTCACCCATCATGCCCAAGAGGTGATGTTCGTATAACTTCGTATAATGTATGCTATACGAAGTTATTACGGTGCAGATTTTGGACTGCACAATTACCCAAGCCAATTTCTAAATAGATACATATGTATGTGTCTATCTATCTATCTATTTGTGTGTGTGTATATATATATATGTGTATATAATTATAAATATATATATATAAGTATAAATATATATTTGTATGTATATCTATTTACACATATAAATATACACACACATATAAACACACTGTGTGTGTGTGTATATATATATATTTATAAATCCTATTTGTTCTATTTCTCTGGAAAACTCTAATACGACACTCAGTTATCTATTTAAATGGTTTAAATGAAAAACTATGTCTTCTTTAATTATCTACATATTAAATTATTTTGCCATGCTGCATATTTTTCTGTAGGCAAAGGTATTCATATAGTATCACTTTCCTTCTGCCTGAAGAACTTTCTTTACTTTTTTTGTAATGAAGATCTTCTGGTCATACATTCTCTCAGGGAGCGCCGCCGCGCTTCCCAAGCGGCGCACTATCCATTGCGCCACCGGGCCGGCCCCCATTCTCTCAATTTTTGATTGAAAAAACTTTATTCTGCCTTTTTTTTTAAAGACACTTTCTTTGAGGTATAAAAATTCTCAATTGATAGCTTTTATCTTTTGTTACTGTAAAGATCTTGATCCAATTGCCTTCTGAATTGCATAGTTTAAAATGAGAAGACTGATGTCAACTTTACCTTTTTTATGATGTAATGTATCTTTTTAACTCTGATTGCTTTAAAGATTTGTTTCTCTTGGCTGTAGCTCTCCTGCAATTTTTGTATTATTAACGTTGTGTATTTATTGTCTTCTTCTGTCCATCCCCTCCTCCTTCTCATCCTCCTTCTACTCCTTCCCTTCTTTTTGCTTTGTGTTGTCAAGCTTCTTTGAACTGTTAGTTTATATTTTTCTTCAAATATTAGAATATTTTCTTCAATAATTTGTGACTGGCATTTCTTCAAATACTTTTATTTGTCTCTCCTTACCCTTGCTCTTATTTTGGGCTCCAATGGCATTTGATATTTTTTAACAACCATTGATACTCTGACACTATTTTTAAATCTTTTTTTTTCTTCAAAGATTCATTTTTCATGGATTTTGCTGCTAGATATTCAAGTTCTCTGATGTTTTCTTCTGAAGCATCTAATCTGTTAATTTCAACAAGTTTATTTTTTGTTTCAACTGTTGCACTTTTGATTTCTGGTAATACCATATTTTAACTCTCATTTCTCTCCTCATCATGTTCATATTTTCCTTTGCATTTTGTCCTGAGCCTATGGCATATATTTATATGTAGAAGATTCATAAATCAAATGTACTTCACAGGGTCTAGTGTTTCAAAGCCTTGCTGTTTCAAATATTGACCTTGCAAAAGACAGGAAAATTTCCCCAGGCTATTGAATCTCTGTCGAAAGATAAGAATCATAATACAGCAAGGCTAGTGGTTCTAAGACAGACAAGTTACTAATTGATATGTAAATTTACTAAAAAGCTGCTGGAGGGAGGAGGAATCAAGCCTTTGTTAGTGGATCACTTAACTGTCTAATAGAATGTCATCTGAATTGTTTTTACTGAATGTTACCAGCTTCTATTGTAAAAGTTTGTTAAATTGTACTTAGCAAAACCCCACCTAGGTCTCCTCCTGTAATTTCTTGGTCTGGAGAATAAATGCAGGAAGAGAACCCCAAATCATAGTTAATTTCTGAAATGGAAGAAATGACTCACGCTTGAGGAAGTTCTGGGATATTAACCCCTTTCTGGGGCTTCTCACTGCTCAAAAGATATGGGCTTTGAGTAATCTTTGGTGGCTCTGTCACCCAGGGGAAAAGGGGTGACAAATCCGTGGTAGGCAAAGCAACATTTATATTAGTTTTTTCAATAGCTTTGTCTGCTAATTCCACCATCTCTATCATTACTGGATCTGCCTCATGTTATCTCACATTTCTACTCTTTATGGATAGCACTTTTCTACTTCTTCATTATCAATTCTACATTACTTAGTGTTAAATTTTGTTGTATTTTTTAAAGAGTTTATAATATGCTTCTTGCATTCATTTAAGTTACTTGCAAATTAATCATATCTTTTAAGGTTTGTTTTTAAGCTATTCTAAAGGTATATCTGAAATAATCTTACTTCAAAGTAATTTTTAAATATTATATCTTTTATGAGATATTTTCTAAGTTTCCCACTACAAGGTATACATTTCTTTCTTTGAGCTTTTCATTCATTTTGCATTTAAAAGATGTAAAATCTGAAATAAATTACATTAGTAATTGTACACAGATAATAAAACAAGATGAACAAGGTGAATTGAAGTGGTGAAGTTGGAATTAAATATTATCTTGACTAATTTCCAGTCTAAAATTCTAACTGATAATTTTCTTTGGATCTTTTTATCCTGATTTTTATTTTAGTAATTAAATGCTATTCTTGATATTTTCTCTTTTCTATATCTCAGCTCCCCACCACAAAAACTTATATGCACAGATTTTTCAGTGATTTTTAAGTTCTTAGAGACTACAGATTATAACAAATTTTTCATTATATAACCTATGTCATTCAAACCAGACATTTACCACTTGGTGTCATTCCTACCAGAGGGAGTCAATGCACAATAGTTGACCTGAACAACTAAATATACAAGTAGCAGAAGCTTTGGCAATTGTGATTTGTATGAAAAGTTATAGTCAGAATTATATGAATTTTATCCCCATCTTCGTATGTAATTGGAAAATGTGCACTTTTTACATATGTATGTGCATATACACATACACACAACTTTTTAGTGAAATAAAAATCTAGCTTCAAGTTTTCTGCCACTACATGTTTAATTCATATATTTTCTTGCCATGGCAGATTACATCTGTTTTATGACTATAGCTCTTTAATATCCTCAACTTTGTATCTTGCATATAAGTGACCTGATTTTCATAACTTATTTGCCATTCTGTTTTATTTTTCTAACTGATTTTTATCTCTTGATATTTTCAATTAAATTTCTGAAGTGAGAGATAAAAGATGAAAATTAGAGCAACCAGCTATTCTCTCAAGATTACTAGAGCTATTTTCAGTAAAGTGCATATTGTTTGTTTTAGGATTATATTCAATGAGTCATGATATGTTTTTCTCCTTAGGGAAGTAGCTTTGTCTCTTACTTAGGTGGTTATTAAGTATCAAATGAGCATCAATTTACATCTATAGTTCTGTTTTTATTTTATTTCACAGATAGCCACTTATTATTAAGTTTGGTTCATTCTGACACAAAAGTAACTAACAGAACCTAAATCTGCACCCTACCAGCAGAATTTAACCTCACGTACATCTAGAGAGTAGGGAGAACCAGCAATTCTATGTTTCTTCACAATATAATCTTTAAGAGGATTAATATCATATTTCATGTGTCACTGCCAAGGCAACCCCTTTTCCCCACAAACCCACCATTTTATTCACGTTGACAGCTAAAATAATACTCTCTTTATTCCCAGTCCTCTCCTCTCCAAAGCACTACACTCTTCAATACACAATTCAACTAGGTAGGACCGAAAAGAACAAGGATGTTGGGAATGAGTCTGTGAACTGAGAGAAAGATTATCATCAAGGTTCTTCTAAATCTATGTGTTTCCCATCAAGAAGTCCAACCAACTCACTCCTGAAAGGTTTTATTTTCTGCACTGGATTGTTAGGCCTCCAGGTTGTCTGGAAAGAATTTTTAGACTGAAAAGCAGATTGAGACCAAAAATTTTATAGGAACTCCCAAACCCCACAGAAATGGAGAGGGAAGGTAGAAGGGAACAAAAACAACAAGAACAACAACAAAA
>NW_007731280.1:24623-26450 GCF_000696425.1 Galeopterus variegatus | reverse complement strand
GAAGAAGAAGAAGAAGAAGAAGAAGAAGAAGAAGAAGAAGAAGAAAGAAAGAAAGAAAGAATCTACAAGAAGTTCAAAAAGACAGAGTGAGGCAGGTTAATATCACAGTACCCCTATGCATGGCCTCTTTTCCTTTGAACTTGCTCTCCTCCCACCCTATACCCCTTATCTAATGACACCTGTGGTTCATGCCATCCATGCCCCTTCATAAATGGCGAAAAATAGTTTTCAACTTTCTAGAAGAGGATTAGCACCATGATTCCCAAAGCAAGGTCACAAACTATCAATATAAGGAAGGAACCAGATTCGCCAGATTAAAGGGTAGGAATTATGATGAGTAAAACCAGACACAAAATTCTTAGATTTAACAATATCAAGCTGTAGCACCAAATGGCCAAGGCTAGCCTTCTTCCTCTCTTTAATTATATTACTATTTCTACATATGTTGAGATTTTGTGGGCTGCTCTGAGATTATTACCAATGAATAAGACTTGATTCTATAAACAAATGTCTAGTTAAGATGGGAATGTTTCAACGTCTGAAAAAAAAAATTAGTCAACAATGCCTTATGCCTTTCACTCTCCTACTGCAAATGCTGGCTCATGCCACCATTATCTTAGAAATATTTTTGTCTTGTTATAGGCAGTAAATGAGCTGTTTTGTGTTCTTAGAAAATCAGCCTGCAATTGTTTGTATTTTCTGTGTAACTCCATGCTTTGGCCACAGTTGGTTGGACAGGAGTAGACTCAGTTGGATGCAGCAGCATCTTTGCTCTCAAGATTGAGAATTGGCACAGAATGCTCTACCTTAAGAGACTATGCCAGATTAATGAAAATTTTGGGCTCTGAATGAATCATTTCTGCATATTGGATGGTCTGAAAAGCCAGGAAACATGTCTGAAAAGGATACATTGGATCAACATAGAGAAATAACTGAATTTCTGATAGCTTTTCATATTCTTTTTCTTTTGAATGAAAATTGTCTAAATTCCTCCTCTGCTATAGTTAAAATGATATATTTTTAAATACTTTTAATAATAAACTTCTAGGATCCATCTTAATTTTTTTGTTGTTGTTATTTCAAGTCATTTTCATTTTTATAGCATACAATAAAGCATTACACAATACCATGAATCTCTCCTACCCATATGCTTTTTAATGGTAGAAAAACAAATCTGAAAAGATAAATAATTGTGCTTAATGTAGTTTTTTGCTGTTTTCTAAGCAGTTTTACGTCTGGTTCAAGATAGAGTATATTCACAGTAATGAATTAGTTATATAAGCCAATGCTTGAATGAGACTTCCTGAGTTTACAGGCAGTTTCTGCCATGCATCTCTACGTGTAGCCTTGAAGGGTTACCTGAGAGAAAAAGGGGAAAATAACCATATCTACCTCTTTTAGCTTTTAGGAATATCCACTAAGTTAATACACATAGTCGTTACATGAGTTAATACATGTAGTTAATACATACAAAATGCTAAGTAATGTTAGGTATTATTATTATCTTATTAAATCCAAGAGAAAGTCTTAGGTGGTTGGTAAGAAAGATTGAATAAGGTTCTTCTTTCAGAGGAGGGAATCTAGTTACAGCTATATTAAGCATCTCATCATGAATAGAATTAAAAGGTCTAGTTTCCAATGTTCTTAAAACTCATGTTGTTTATAAATTGTTACTGTAGTGGAGTTATTGGTCTTATGATTCTACAGTATAGTCATAACCTAAAATATTTCTTGATTTTGTTTACTTCAGATACTGCAGGTATTCTTGATGCCTGTAATATTGTAGTCTAGTGGCCAAGGCAGGTGATGATAATGATTAATTCTAAA
>NW_007731280.1:21875-22720 GCF_000696425.1 Galeopterus variegatus | reverse complement strand
ACTGTAGTCTTTCTTTCCTACCTTCTTTCTCTCTTAGCTCTCACTTATAAGTGACAACATGCAGTATTTATCCCTCTGTGCTTTGCTTATTTCACTCAACATAAGTTTCCCCAAACTCATACATGTAGTTGCAAACAGGAGAATTTCATTCTTTTTTTATGGCACAGTAGTATTCTATGGTGTATATATACCACACTTTCCTTATCCAGTCATCTATCGATGGACATTTAGGTTAATTCCATGTCTTGGCTATTGTGAACAGAGCTGCGANTGATGCCTGTAATATTGTAGTCTAGTGGCCAAGGCAGGTGATGATAATGATTAATTCTAAAACATTGCCTTGTTTAAATTGAAAGTGGCTCCAGGTAGTGGGGAGTAAAAATATCAGCTTTCTGTGAAGGACAATGAGAAAATCACTTTACTGAGTGCAACTATCCACATAAAAAACTGAGATTAAATGTTAAATATGTTATCTGTTGTCACTGTTGGCAGCTCCAATTCTTTACCTCATCACCTTGCAGGATGCAACATGACATTGTTGATAAACAGTTACCTCACTTACGAAGGCTTTATATCGGGAGGGTGTTTCAGCTGCAGTTCTTTCAGAAAGTTAATACTTTGAAGTTTGGCTTCTACATACTTCTTGAGTGTCACTTTTGTCCATAGCAATTCCAAGCACCCCTCTTCGGCTCATCACCAGCTAGGTAGCTGTTTATTTTTCTGCTGTCATTCTCTCATATTACCCACTTAAGCAAAACTGAGTTTCTCTCTCTTTTTTTATCCTATCTTCAGTGAGAATGAACTCATTGACAAGAAGCTTGTTTTGTCATTTTATATGATATCTT
>NW_007731280.1:19562-21679 GCF_000696425.1 Galeopterus variegatus | reverse complement strand
ACCAAAACAGCATGGTACTGGCATAAAAATGGACACCCAGACCAGTGGAGCAGAATAGAGAGCCCAGCAATTACCTCTCAGGCTTACAGCCATCTGATATTTAACAAAGGTAACAAAAATCTACCTTTGGGAAAAGACTTCCTCTTCAATAAGTGGTGCTGGGAAAATTGGATAGCCATATGTTGAAGAATGAAACTAGACATTCATCTCTCACCAATTATTTTTAAACCTTCAGAATGCTTGCATCACAGATGTATTTCAATGTGGGAGTTATTGATTTTATGTACTTTGCAGTCAGAAATTAGTTTATACAATTTGGATGGTNCCCACTCTGTAGGTTGCCATTTCACTCTGTTGATTGTTTCCTTTGCTGTGCAGAAGATTTTAGTTTCATATAGTCCAATTTGTTTATTTTTTCTTTAGGTGCCAGTGTTATCAGACTCATGTTCATAGTCTGTGCCCAAACCTAGTTCTTGAAGTGTTTTACCCATATTCTCCATTAGTAATTGTAGAGTTTCAGGTCTTATACTTAAGTCTTTAATTCATCTTGAGTTTATTTAATATATGGTGAGAAATGCATTTATATTCTCCAATAATGAACTAATAGAAAGAGAAATCAGGAAAGTAAGCCCGATTACAACAGTCATGAAAAAAATAAAATACCCAGGAATCAATTTAACCAAGGAGATGAAAGATCACTACAATGAGAAGTACAAGCCACTACTGAAGGAAATTAAAGAAGACACAAAAAGATGGAGAGACATTCCCTGCTGTTGTATTAGAAGAATTAACATTGTGAAAATATCTTTATACCCAAAGCGATCTATAGATTCAATGAAATCCCTATCAAAATACCAATGACATTCTTCACAGAAATGAAAAAAGCAATCTCAACATTCATATGGAACAAAAAAAAGACCACAAATAGCTAAAAAAATCCTGAGCAAAAAAAAAAATAATAATAATAAGATAAAATAAAGCTGGAGGCATAACACTACCTGACTTCAAATTATACTACAAAGCTATAGTNTCATCTATCGATGGACATTTAGGTTAATTCCATGTCTTGGCTATTGTGAACAGAGCTGCGATGAACATGGCAGTGCAGGTATCCCTTCGACATGATGATTTCCATTCTTTTGGGTATATAACCAGAAGTGGGATTGCTGGATCATATGGAAGATCAATCTGTAGTTGTTTGAGAAACTTCCATACTGTTTTCCATAGTGGCTGTACTAGATAACAATACCACCAACAGTGTAGGAGCATTCCCTTCTCTTCCCACCCTTGTCAGCATTTGTTATTCTCTATCTTTTTTATTATAGTCAGTATAACTGGGGTAAGGTGATATCTCAATGTGGTTTAAATTTGTATTTCCCTGATGACTAGTGATGTTGAGCATTTTTTATGTACCTGTTGGCCATTTGCATGTCTTCCTTTGAAAAATGTCTTTTCAGTTCCTTTGCCCATTTCTTTAGTGGGTTACTTCATTTTGTAGTGTGTTATTGCTTGAGTTCCTTATATATTCTGTATATTAATCCCTTGTCAGATGCATAGTTAGCAAAAATTTTCTCCCACTCTGTAGGTTGTCATTTCACTCTGTTGATTGTTTCCTTTGCTGTGCAGAAGATTTTAGTTTTATATAGTCCAATTTGTTTATTTTTTCTTTAGGTGCCAGTGTTATCAGACTCATGTTCATAGTCTGTGCCCAAACCTAGTTCTTGAAGTGTTTTACCCATATTCTCCATTAGTAATTGTACAGTTTCAGGTCTTATACTTAAGTATTTAATTCATCTTGAGTTTATTTAATATATGGTGAGAAATACATTTATATTCTCCAATAATGAACTAATAGAAAGAGAAATCAGGAAAGTAAGCCCGATTACAAGTCATGAAAAAAATAAAATACCCAGGAATCAATTTAACCAAGGAGATGAAAGATCACTACAATGAGAACTACAAGCCACTACTGAAGGAAATTAAAGAAGACACAAAAAGATGGAGAGACATTCCCTGCTGTTGTATTGGAAGAATTAACATTGTGAAAATATCTTTATACCCAAAGCGATCTACAGATTCAATGCAATCCCTATCAAAATACCAATGACATTCTTCAC
>NW_007731280.1:17745-18373 GCF_000696425.1 Galeopterus variegatus | reverse complement strand
GTAAAAGTGACTAATTTGGAAGGAAGGAAGTATAAAGGAAGGAAAGAAGGAGGTCAGGAAGGAAGGAAGGAAGGAAGGAGGGAGGGAGGGAGGGAAGGAGGGAGAGAAGCGAGAAAGTTAGAAAGGCAGGAAGAAAAGGGATAAATAACCCTCTCCCATATAGGTTAGCACATGTGAAGTGATAAAAATATATGTCATTCTCAGTTGTGTCCATTCACCAGCTTTATTAGCTACACACAGTTTTTCTCTAGTGGTTGACCTGATGATGGGGCCATCAGTATTTTAAGTTTACAAATAATTACTTTGGTAGAAGCATGTTTCTAGCTGCCAGTGGTCCATACAGAAGAGAATGTTGTCATAACCAGACCATCTTTCATTTCTCCCATTGGAACTCCATTTGCAGGGTTTGTCCTAGTCTCAATTTTCAGAATCAAGGGCAGACATATATAGAGCTCTATAATCAGTATCAAGTTACTCTAGTTAGTAATATAATGCAAATTATTTTTTGTTATTTCTGATAAATGAACTACTGCCTTGTTCCTAAACAATTTTATTGTAGCTGACTTGTTCTCATGGCTGGTTTTTGGCCTGGGTACCTAGAGTGTATACCCATTCAGATAGTTTCTAA
>NW_007731280.1:13252-17046 GCF_000696425.1 Galeopterus variegatus | reverse complement strand
TTCTCATGGCTGGTTTTTGGCCTGGGTACCTAGAGTGTATACCCATTCAGATAGTTTCTAAAACCCCATTGTTTACCCCAGGACTCAGGGTCTCTCTTAATTATCCCAATCTCTCTGAAAGGACTGAAGTCCCCTGTAGATTTTGTCTTCAATAAACAGACAGTCCCAAAATTATGATGGTTTAAATTATAATTTTTTGACTTTACACTGGTGTGAAAGCAATACACATTCAGGAGAAATTGCACTTCAAGTAGCTATGCCATTCTGTTTTTCACTTTCAGTTTAATATTCGATAAATTGAGATATTCAACACTTTATTATAAAATACACTATTTGTTAGATGATTTTTCCCAATGTGAGATAATATAAGTGCTTGAGCACATTTTGGTAGGCTAGGCTAAGCTATGATGTTTGATAGGTTAGGTGAATTAAATACATTTTTGACTTGTGATATTTTCATCTTATGATGAGGTTATCAGGATGTACCTTATGTTGAGGAGAATCTTCACATGTTGAGACTGCAGGCAGTTGGAAATTTTTTTCTTAGCATCTATAAATCATTTACCTCCAAGCCAGCTGCCCCCTGCTCCCTCCCAATTGTGGGGGAACTGCTTCCACAGGAGGCAATGGACCAATGAAAACTGGAGCTTAATCTATGACAGGTATCCACAATTCTTCTTGCAAAGATGTTGCAGTTAAATGAGAGACAAATAGATAGTCATGTAATTATATAATATAGGAAAGAATTCAGTAGAAGCTTCAAGTCATTATTGGAAAATTTAGAAGGAAATAAGAAAACAAGTATTCCAAATTATTTGACTTCTAGAAGGTTTCTAAAGAGATGGCATCATCTTAAATTTATTAAAACTTTTTTTGTGACCTGATATATGATCTATCCTGGAAAATGTTTGCTGTGCCCTTGAAATGCTTATTATTGTGCTATTGACGGAACAGTTCTTTGAATCTCTGTTAGGTCCATTTGGTCTATAGTGTTCAGTTATGTTCCTTCCTTACAGGTTTTCTGTCTGGATGACCTATCCATTACAAAGTGTGGGGTACTAAAAATATCCACCTGCAGAAGAATGAAATTGAAAACTTATCTCACGCAATATATAAAAATCAGCTCAAAATGGATTAAAGACTTAAAAAGTATAATCTGAAAGTATAAAACCACTAAAAGAAAATACAGGGAGAAATTTTAACATTGGTCTGGGCAACAATTTTTGGGATATAACAGTAAAAGCATAGGAAACAAAAACAAAAATAGGGCCAGCCCTGTGGCTCACTTGGGAGAGTGCAGCACTGGTAGCGCCAAGGCTGCAGGTTCGGATCCTATATAGGGATGGCCAGTGTGCTCACTGGGTGAGCGTGGTGCAGACCACATCATGCCGAGGGTTGCGATCCCCTTAGCAGTCAAAAAAAAAAAAAATAGACAAATAAAATTGCATCATCATAAAAAGCTTCTGCACAACAAAGGAAACAATCATCAGGGTGAAAGGGCAACCTATGAAATGAAAGAAAATATTTGCAAATCATATACCTGATAAAAAATTAATATCCAAATTATATAAGGAACTCATTCCACTCAATAGCAAAGAACACAAATAATCTGATTAAAAAATAGAAAAGAACTGAGTAGACATTTCCCCAAGGAAGACATACAAATGGACAACAGATTATGAAAAGGTTCTTGACATAACTAATCATCAGGGAAATGCAAATCACAGCCACAATGAGACATCACTTCACACCTGTTACAATAGTTATTATTAAAAAGACAAAAGATAACTAGTGTTGATGAGAGTGTTGAGTAAAGGGAACACTTGTACACTGTTGGTGGGAATGTAAATTGGTATGATCATGATGGAAACCAATATAGAGGTTCCTGAAAAAATTAAAAATAGAACTAGCATACAATTCAGCGATCCCACTTCTGGGTACATGTCCAAAGGAAATAAAATCAATATGTCCAAAAGATATCTGTACTCCCATGTTCATTGCAGCATTAGTCATAATAGCGAAGATATGGAAAATATCTTAATATCTACCAAAGGATAAATAAATAAAGAAAATGTGGTGTATACATAGAATATTATTTAGCCTTAGAAAAAAAGGAAATCCTGTCATTTGCGATGTGGATAAAATTGGAGACCATTATTCTAAGTAAAATAAACCAGACACAGAAAGACAAATACTACATGATCTCACTCAAATGAGGAATCTAAAAAAACAAACTCTGAAAGCAGAGAGAAGAATGGTAGTTGCCAGGGAATGGGGGTTTGGGAAATATATGTTGATCAAAGGATACAAAGGTTCAGATTTATGGGATAAAAAAAATTCTGGAGATCTGATTATAGCATATTCACTATAGTTCAATAATAATGTATTTTATACTTGAAATTTGCTAATGGAGTTGAGTGAGCTTAAGTGCCTCAACTTACATACACACACACCAAATTGAAACTTTGTGAAGTGATGGATATGTGAATTAGCTTGATTGTGGTAATCATTTCACAATGTTTACCCATATGAGAACATTATGTTGCACACTTTAAATATACAAAATCTTTGTCAACCATAAAGATAACTCAATAAAGCTAGGAAAAAAAAGGGCTGCATGTATGTGTTATAAGTTTTCCTTTATATGGTTGGGTTAGAAAGAAGAACATTGAAAACCATTCTAAGAAGAAGGAGAAATACACACTGATAAAAAAAAAAACAAGTAAATTTCATAATAATAAATATAGCAGAGTTATATGTATCTTACATAGTATATGAAAATTTCAATTTAAATTAGTACCTAAAATATAACTTGCAGGGTGATTTGAGGGTCATTTTATATATTTCCTATTTTAATTTGAAGACATTGGTCAATTGCTTTCTTCTTTTCCTCATTAACAGTCAAGATCTAACACAGGAGATGCCTGGAAACTGTACATAAAAATAGATGTACTGGTTGAAGCATAAGTGTGAGTCTGTTTGTACACTCTCCTTTCTGCAAATTATGTCCTGGGAGCACTTCACTTGAACCCGTGTGGATGCACAAACAGGTGCTGAGCACCACAACTTTAGTAAATGAAAGATTTCAAGTGACTCTGAACAGGCCAGACTTATGAGCAGTAGCTTTATGTTTTCGATCATTATTCCAAGCAGATGTGTAAAGAATATAAAAGGGCAGTGATTCCATGCAAGATCAAAGATTGTCTTGACTATGGAACATAGACAGATATTTCTTTTGCATATCTGCCTTTATAGCTAAGGCAGAAAAGAGTCTATATACAATTTACAGAATCACATAACAAATTTAATCACAGCCTTTCACAAGGGCTGCTTACTGGAGACCATAAAACGTATTAGAACACTTGAGCCAGGCTCTTCGTAGCATAAAAGTGTACCTGTTATTCAGTACTGCCTCACTCAATTGAATACGGATGAAATAAGATGCCGGCAGATCTGAAGTAACTGGCTTAGGCATTAGGCAATAGCTTTGCAATCACAATAAATGTCTTTGCAATATCTTTATTCTTTTTTTGCTACCAGACCCCCAATTTTTAATTTCTTCAGTATTTCTGCGTTAAAAATGATGCACCCCTGCACAAATATAGCTTAAAATACATGTTCAACACAAATACATAAACAAATAGGGTGATAAATACAAGACTCATGTAAGTTTTGCCCTTAAAATTCTGAGGGTAGTTTCCAGACAGGGTATGTGAGGAAAAATGGACAAAAAAAAGTTGAGTTCTGTTTACTGTAGAAAAAAAAAAAAAAAAATGGAGGAACATCATCAACAG
>NW_007731280.1:10518-12742 GCF_000696425.1 Galeopterus variegatus | reverse complement strand
TTACTTAATCCCTGTCAGGCTCAAGTTTTTCATGCTAAAATGGTGACAATAAGAGGAATAATAATGATATTAAGTAATAGTAGTAAATGTATATTCTAGACAATTTTTCATCTCTTTCATTTTTGATACAACTCTGTGAGGTCAGGACAGTGGCTCATTTTATGGTGTATATACCAAGGTGATGGACAGTAAGGCTTAGTCCTCCTTTTCCAATTGGTTTGAGAGCCTATTCCCTTCAGAATCTGAGAGTGCTGCTGACCATTTTACAAAGTTATATATTGAAGAACTGTGTGACCCAGGGAAAGTTGTTTAATTTCTATGAACCTCAGTTTCCTAATCTGTAAAATGGGAATAAAAATATATCCTAGGTGATTGTGAAGATAAATAAGACAATACAACAATGCACATGAAGCACTTCATGCCAGAAACACAACACACCTTTAATAAGCATTAGCTTATGGATCTATTGCATTTGAGCTTAAGCCCATATTTAAATATGGGCTCATAAACATAGTTTAAAATATTTTTATCAGAACATAAAATAAGGTAATATCATGCAAATCAAAACAATATTGTTAAACAAATGTTTCCAAAACCAATTTAATCTTTAAGTAAATATTTGTTTTTTTCCACTTTATTTCCCTTCTACATAGAGAAGTCTGACTTAGCTGGAAATACTACAGCAAAACATTTAATTTTTAAAGTCAAGAAACCCTTTTAACAATACAATGGTGAGTAATACAAAAGTAATTATTGTCTTTTCTTCTGCAGTTGTATGATTATCATCTCTCTCCTGGTTCTCCTTCATGTCTCTTTCAGGAAAAAAAGATGGAAACATTGTTTCTAAACACTGGGATTCCTGTTGCCATCATGAGAAGTAAATGGTTTATGTTCCAACAACTCATTTTGTAATCTGGATGGGTTGCCCTGGAGTTTGATCCAAGAGACTTCCAGGCTTCAAGTTTGGAAGACTGCCACAATAAGCTTATTTTCCAGAACAGTAGTAAGTGATCCTGGTAACTTGAAAGGGAGAGAGAAGTGGACAACCCTGGAGGAAAAGGATGCCCAGAAACTAGAAGCAGTGAGGAAGATATAGATTGAGTGCCTGTTGATAATTGAGTGTTAAATGTCAGACATTGAGAAAAAAAGCAAAACCAATGGAGCAAACAAATTTACCAGTGAGGTTGGATTATTTTACATGGGTTAAAATACACATCTAAATTACCGCACTGATAATTTCCTATTTTTGCTGTAACAAATTAACACAAATTTAGTGGCTTAAAACAACACAAATTATCTTACAGTTTTGGAGGTCAGAAGTATGAAATGGGTCTCATTGGGCTGAAATCAGTGTCTGCAGGGCTGTGTTTCTTCTGGAGGTTCCAGCAGAGAATCTATTCCCTTGCATTGTCCAGCTTCTAGAGGCTGCCTGTGTTCCTCAGCCCGTGGCCCCTTCCTCTGTCTTCAAAGAGAGCAGTGTAGCATCTCCAATTCTCCAAATCTCTCTCTCTCTCTCTCTCTCAATACTAACTTTCTGCCTTCCTCTTCCACACTTGAAGGACTCTTATGATTGCATTGGACCCACCTGGAAAACCCATCAAACTCTATTTTACGATCACATGATTAGCAACCTAAACTTCCCTCTGACATGTAACAGAACATATTCACATATGCGGGGATTAAAACACAGGTATTTTGGGATGGGGACACTATTCTGCCTACCACAATGGGCAATGTGAGGTTGGAAAACATGCTCCAACAACAGTAGTTCCTTATACCAAGAATAGTCTATCAAGGAGCTTCTCATTTTCTCTTGGATCACTTAATTCCTGGGCTTGGGTAAAGATTAAGGAAGGAGAAAAATGGCTTTAACAACAACAAAAACGACTCAATGGAATCTGGTGTGTTTAGTTTCAATCATGATCTAATTTGATACAGAAAAAAAAAAAAAGAAAAAGCATGAAATTTCTTGCCATAATTGTAGTGGAGCAATTCAAACCTGCTTAGGAAAATTAAATTTGTGATCTCAGTTTTGCCTTCATAACTTCTTCATTTGCAGTAACAAGGAGAGTTCCCAAGTTCATTTTGTGGAATATTTAGTTTTTCAATGAAGTAATTAATTGATTTTTCATCCTGCAGTTTTGATGATAAAGTATCATGGGACTGCATATCAAAACCAGCTTCCTTGAAACTATAACATAATCAAAAGTGTGCTATGTATCTT